>NC_137118.1:33920980-34027103 GCF_949357685.1 Gobio gobio | reverse complement strand
GAATACAGTTAATTTGTACTTAATTGTAATTGAGAAAGTAGTGAATTAGATTACTGAATACTGAATGAATTTGACCTTTTTTTGTGTTATTCCTCACCTCCAGGCATATTAATAAAGGGGCTCACATTATAAAGTTCAGCTTGCTCAGTTCACTTGGTTCTGGTTCTCAAAAACCCAATCGCTTGTTCTCTATTGTTGCATCTTCATGGATGAGGCATGCAGATAACTACATAGCCTAAATTATTCAATCTTCTAAAACTTGCAACCGAAAAAGTAAAGACTGAATGTTTAACTTTCTATTTCAGTTGTCAAAATAAATAATTGCTACAGTTCTATCATAAAATAAACTCAGTACAGAAGTCAACATTTTATTTTATGCATTTAAATATGATCCATTGTTGTTTTTCATACTTTACAAATTAAAGCAAAATCATCGCCTATCTTCTAGTACAAATGCAATGCTCACATTTATTTGTGCATTAAAAAATTACATATCATCAGCTTGTGCCTTATTGGGATCTCATATGGCATAATATTTTATTCCAGAGACATGTGACATGTTAACAAATACATACATGCATGCACAGTTTTGATGCAACTTTAATCGCCTTTTTGGTTATTTCATGACTTAATTGACAACAGAACTACGATTCTGCATGCTTGTAGTTTCTTTTGCGCTTTATTTGAAGTTATATTCAGCACGCCGCATTTGCGCATGATATTGGACACGTCAGGAAAGTTTTACTGACATATAGCCTGACAACATCTTATCTGACCGCAGATACTTAATAAGGACAACGCGTTTCTCTCAGCATCTGACAGAAGTGTCACCAGTTTTCACACCTCTTTCAAAAGTGTCATCGAAAACAGAGAATTGCGTTTGTTATTGTTTCTTTGACAGCACACAATGCGACTCACAAACGGTCTTGCAACCCACAAGTTGAGAATCATTGATGTAGGCTATACTGTTCACTGTTCACTGTTGTTGTGCTGAAGCTCATTCAACACTTTTTCCACACTCACTTGACTTGCACCTGACGCTGAGGCGAAATTGGAGTGCGCACCTGAAAAGTCTCCCATTTTTTGTGGTCTTTAAGAGACGGTTCTGCGTTTAAATAAGCACAATTCTTGTCAAGAAAAAAAAAAGAGACAGATACAGCAGTTGTGCCACAGCCACCCCCTTGCTCCGTCCCTGGGAAGGTGGACATTCTGCCAAGAACAAGGTTCTTAATGTTTTGCCAGATTTTTTATTAAGGCTATATTTTGCTGTGTTGCTTTATTAAAGGTCCTGTTCTTCGTGATCCCATTTTTCAAACTTTAGTTAGTGTGTAATGTTGCTGTTAGAGCATTTATAATACCTGTAAAATTATAAAGCTCAAAGTTCAATGCCAAGCGAGATATTTTATTTAACAGAAGTTCCCTTTCAAAGCCTACAGCGAACGGCTGGTTAGGACTACATCCTGGTATTTCCTGCTTTAATTACGTCAGTAGAGCAGTATGTCGACTAACCTCCGCCCACAAGAACACGCGAAAAAGGGGGCGTGGTCTTGTTGCTCCCGCATGGAGAATAGGAAGTGTTGCGTTCGGTTGCGTTCGTATAGTTTGTTTGTTGCCATGTCGTCGAGACGCTGTTATTTTCATCCCGGAGTCAAGTCACCTTTGTTTGGCTTTCCCAGGGACGCTGTACTTAGAGATCATTGAGCGCATGCATCCCCGTTATGGTGAGAGGCGTGACCTTTCCGGTAACGTGCGCTCTGCGTGCCCTAAGCTGCTGTCCAATCACAACACGGGAACCGCTGGCACAATCAGAACTCGTTACGTATTTCTGAAGGAGGGACTTCATAGAACAGGGAAATCTTTCAAGCCGTTTTGAGGACAGTGAAAACAGCGGTATACAGATAAGTAAATTGTGTGAAAAATACTGTGTTTTTTTACACGCGAAACATGAACACATGTTATATTGCACACTGTAAACACAATCAAAGCTTCAAAAAAACACGAAAAACGGGACATTTAAGGATATATTTTGCTGCGTTTAGTTTTCTTTCTACCTTGACGAGTCACCCTGTCCCTGCAGCTGAAAAACAGCCCCACATCATGATGCTGCCACCACACACTTTACTGTTGGGATGGTATTGTGCAAGTGATGAGCAGTTCCTGGTTTCCTCCAGACATGATACTTGGAACTGAGGTTCATCAGAACAGAGAATCTTGTTTCACACAGTCTGCGAGAGTTCTTTAGGTGATTTAGCAAATTCCAAGTGGGGTTTCATGTGTCTTCACTGCGGGTAGGCTTGAGTCTGGCCATTCTGCCATAAAGCCTAGATAAGTGGAGTGTTGCAGTGATGTTTGTCCTTGTGTTAGTTTATTCCATCTCTACATATGACCATGGAGCTCAACTAGACCATCAGCTTCTTGGTCACCACTCTAACCAATGCCTTTCTCCATCGATTGCTCAGTTTGGCCAGAAGGCCAGCTAGGAAGAGACCTGATTGTTCCAAACTTCTTCTATTAAGGATTATGAAGGCTACATGCTTCAGTGAACCTTCAATGCAGCAGAATTATTTTTGTAGTCTTCCCCAGATCTGTGTCTCGACACAATCCTGTCTGGTTTTTGGCCTGGGTTTTGCTCGGATATGCATTTTCAGCTGTTAGATCTTTTATTGAGAGGTGTGTGTGCTATTTCAAATCATGTCCATTCAATTAAATTTGACTCAGGTTAACTCCAACTGAAGTGTAGGGACATCTCAAAGATGATCCAGTAAAACTGAAATGCTCCTGAGCTAAATTTCAAGTGTCCCAGAATAGGGTAAAAATACTTGCAATGTGATCCTACATAGAAAACACGGTTAATAATCACTGTACACATCAATCTCTCTTTACTGACAGCACACAGACTGCATGTTAATTTACTCCAAGAAATGAAAGAAATAAAAAGGCATATGTGAGCGAACACAGATAAACCAAAGTCTGTTTACTTTACCTCTGTTTGTTTGCTTTTATGCCTTGTGTTGTTGTCTCTTCTCTTCCATGGCTTTATTTTTTTCTGACAAGCTGTCATTTTCTCACAGGCCTTTGTTCTTTCAAATAGCATGAATTATGCTTTCTCTTTTTCTCCCTCTCTCTCTCTCCTGTCACACTGATCAAGTGTTTTCTGAAGAGTTTGGTGCAGAATGAAAGTGTCTTAGTGAGGCTGCCTGCAAGATTTCATTTCACAGTCCTCTGAGTATTCGCACATATGTCTGTGTTAGAAAGATAAATAGATCTCCAGTGTAACTCTTCTTTCCATTGTAGAGACACTATTGATCACAAGAAACCTTGAATTTATTTTAGAGTAATTTTCAATTTTTTCAAGCTATACATGAGCGGTTTTTGATCAATTGGTAATTATTTATTCAGATATTATGTTTGTATAAGGAGTATATTGCCAAAAGTTTTGGGACGCCTGCCTTTACATGCTTATGAACTTTAATGACATCCCATTCTTAATCCGTAGGGTCGTCACTCCAGAAAACACATCTCCACATGCTCTAGAGTCCAGTGGTGGCGTGCTTTACACCACTGCATCCAACGCTTTTTTTATACACCTGTGGCCATGGAAGTGATTGTAACACCTGCATTCAATTATTTGTAGGGGTGTCCCAATACAGTTAATATAGTGTATGTCCTTTTTTTAAAATTCAAAATATAACAAATAATAATAAATCCAAAATCCGAAGATATACAATCTACTCCATTTTCTGCAATGCTGCAACCTGCAGCTTTGAAGTTTGTGGTCTTGGAATTCAACTTAGAAGTCACTCTGAGAGATGTATCGATCTTTTATTGGTCATGAATATACAAATGTTTTCAAACTTGAACTTTGTACCACAGCAAAATATGTATGAATGTATAATGCTGTATTAAAGTCAAAGTCAAATCTCCCTAACACAATGTAATACTGTGTATAAATATATATATATATAAACCTATAATCTAATATAATGTAATATTTAGAATTGTTTATATAATCTTTGCTATAATGCAGAATATCAATGGTGATTATCTTTTGTTTTTATTACCCACAATACTTTGCTGTTTAATCTCACTGCAAAAAAGTGGAAAAGTGACGGTTTACAACAACATAAGAGGGCAAAAAGAGAGAAAGGTAAATGGGGAGAGAGATACAGAGAGGGAGAAGTGAATAACAAATCAAACCATTATTTAGAGTGTGCAGACTATTTCTGATCTTATAACAATGTTTCTCTGGATTTACAGCATTCCCCAGGAGGCGGATGGCCAAAAAAGATCATTATAATTTCCTTGTATGTTCCCTCCCTCCTTCTGTGCAAACTGTCATGGGGTAGCCTCGTGAAAAATCGGCCTCACTAAACCTACAGGAGTCTGGTGCAGTTTGAAAACAGAGCTTTTCATCTTGGTGAATTTTCTTTTGATATCAAACATGCAGAGATGCTGTATTCATCATAGAACTAGATTGGATTTGAACGGATGCGACACTTAATGCAAACTCTGCTTAGAGGAAATCCACAGAGAGCAGAGATGCCTCAGAAGAGAGGCAAGGGTTTTTTTGTTTATCTCTTTGATAAAATAAGTTGTTTGTCGTCAATAAGCCCCAGAAGTTTGTTGTCTGTAGCTCTGCGTTCCGATCCTCAGGGTGCCTATGCAGTGTTCACTGCTCCCTATACACACTGATCTAAATATAGTGATAAATGTCTGCTGCTATGCTGTCTTATATGAAAAGAATTTTGGTTAATTTCATATCTTATTTCACTTTCCTTTGAAAAGTGTAATTTATCTTATGACACGGTACAGACAGCAGTATCAGTGAGACAATATTATTAACAAACATGATGTACCAGCATTCATTTTCAGGTCCAGAAATCGGCCCATTTTTAACAGGTTTCAGCAAGACAGAAATTAATGACCTCTCCTCCATGTGGGTGGAAAGCTGTCTGAACATCCACGCTTTAATATATTCCACAAGCTGCCAACAATTAAATCATGAGCTTTCAGGTATAACAACACTTGTGTCCGCCCAGCTAAGCTGTGTGTCAGAGAAGAGCTGGTAATGTATGAGCTCAGTAAATGATACATGCTGTTCTCTAACACCTACACAAGCACGCTTTACTTTGTTTGTCGCTGGGCATAAGTCAACTTTCACTCTCTATCGCTGCTGCCCAAAAATGGTTTATTATAGAATTTAAACTTTAAAAGTTCTCCACCCAGTGCTATTCAGCTTAATAACGTTTTGGATCTTATATAAAAGGGCTGTTTGGAAGTCAAGTTAACTGCTCTGTGCATATGATTTATGTGTGTATATATATTTATGTGTGTTATATATCCACACTATATTGCCAAAAGTTTTGGGACGCCTGCCGTTACATGCACATGAACTTTAATGACATTCCATTCTTAATCCGCAGTTGGCCCACCCTTTGCAGCTATAACAGCTTCAACTCTTCTGGGAAGGCTTTCCATAAGGGTTAGTGTGTTTATGGGAATTTTTGACCATTCTTCTAGAAGCGCATTTCTGAGGTCAGGCACTGATGTTGGCTGATGTTGGCTGAGAAGGCCTGGCTCACAGTCACACCAAACTCGCACATCCATGTCTTTTATGGACCTTGCTTTGTTCGCCGGTGCGCAGTCATGTTGGAACAGGAAGGGGCCATTCCCAAACTGTTCCCACAAAGTTTGGGAGCAGGAAATTGACAAAAATGTCTTGTATGCTGAAGCATTAAGAGTTCCTTTCACTGGAACTAAGGGGCCAAGCCCAACCCATGAAAACAAAAACCCACACAATAACCCCCCCTCCACCAAACTTTACACTCGGCACAATGCAGTCAGGCAAGTACCGTTCTCCTGGAAACCGCCAAACCTAGACTCGTCCATTGGATTGCCAGACAGAGAAGCGTGATTCGTCACTCCAGATAACACGCCTCCACTGCTCTAGAGTCCAGTGGCAGCGTGCTTTACACCACTGCATCCAACGCTTTGCATTGCACTTGGCAAAGTAAGCATTGGATGCAGCTGCTCGTCCATGGAAACCCACGCTCTCTACGCACTGTTCTTGAGCTAATCTGAAGGCCACACAAAGTTTGGAGGTCTGTAGCTATTGACTCTGCAGAAAGTTGGCCACTTCTGCGCACTGTTCGCCTCAGCATGCGCTGACCCCGCTCTGTGATTGTACGTGGCCTACCACTTCTTGGCTGAGTTGCTGTTGTTCCCAATTGCTTCCACTTTATTATAATACCACTAACAGATGACCATAGAATATTTAGTAGTTAGGAAATTTCATGAATGGACTGATTGCACAGGTGGCAAACTATCACGGTACAATGCTTGAATTCACTGAGCTCCTGAGAGCGACCCATTCCTTTACAAATGTTTGGAGAAGCAGTCTGCATGCCTAGGTGCTTGATTTTATACACCTGTGGCCATGGAAGTGATTGGAACACTTGAATTCAATGATTTGGAGGGGTGTCCCAGTACTTTTGGAAATATAGTGTATATATACAGTATTCTGAGCCCATAAATCTTTCTTTCTTTTTAATAGTATGTGAAACTGTATGCAGTAAGCAGCAATGAATGTTTTAAACAGTATTGTGCTACATTGCCACATGTTTATTAATTAATATAAATAATATTATTAATAATAATAATAATAATATATATTCCTATTTAGTTAATAAATAGTCAATAAATAAGTTGTCAAAGACTTATTTTAGCTTTACTTCATTCAATGATTATATATCTAAACATTTTTGACAAATCATTTTGATAAGATTTCCAGAAGTTAAAAAGCGCACTTGATAAAACTCCCAAATTGAAATGGAAGGTCAAGTTGGGTGCTGGTGAGCTTATTGATTTGATATTGTCAGCTCAGTAGTTTGTTCACTGTCCACTACAGAAATAATTACGGCAATTATACTCTCATTACACAAATGAGTACAGTTCAAAAGAATGAATTCAGAAACTGCTTAGGCCGAGATGGTTCTTCGATTTAGTTAAAGGGGCACTAAGGTTTGATGAAAGAGTGGAGATAGGAATAACTGATTTCTCTTCTGTAAAGGTCAATTTCAAATCTCAGGGTCACTGTCTGTGTCCTGGGACTAAAACAATCACAAACATTCTCTATCTTTTTAAGAATGAGAGCTTCATCCATCAGTGTCAGCTCTAATATTGCGTTTCCTGCTGATGTCCGTTGGGCAGGTAGGACCTTTTGTTTTTCCCGTTTATGTTTTAAGACATGTTGACTCGCAGCATGCTGCACTCTGACACTTGCCTGCCAAAGCGAATAAAAGCAATTTCAGACTATTTAAACACCTCAGCCCTCTCAACGTCTCACTGCGGGATTCTCACAAGCTGGAAAAACATGCTGGATACTTCAGAGAGTAGCATAGCCTGACTTTAGGCTTGTAGCAAAACAGGAAGAAACCGCCTGATTGACATGTAAAACGGCCAACTACAGTTTGATTTGTTTTTTGAAGTGCCATTTAGAGGAGGGGTTTAAGATCTAAAATGTATCATCTTGAGTTTGAGGGGAATGTCATTGTCAACACTATGAGTGTTTTGTGCCATTAAAGGTGGTATTTATTTGCAGAAGTGCACTAGGATTAGTCTTTCCATGTCACCATCTATAAAACACGGTTGAATTACCTCTTTTAGAGATTAATGATTGAAATGGATGGTCTGACATTATGTGGCTTTGTGAAGCAGCTGTTTATTGCCACTGGAATGATCTGATCACACTTCCATTACAGAATGTGTCATCTTGATAAATGGGATTCACTCTGGAGTGACATGTGCTCTGTGTGTTCTTAAAAGGAGAGAGATTGTGAGGTCAGTGCTTGATTTACAGCGATTTAAACACTTGTTCATTATATCAGGAAAGCTTTTTTGAGGATGAAAGGATGCAAATGTGAGCAGTTGGCCTCTAAACAGTTTATGCACCCAGATTTACGTTCTTGAAGAACATAAATAGTTTTTTTTTATGTTTACAATACAATATATTTTAATGTTTAGGAATTTGATTAAGATCCAGAAAAAAAAATTCCAGAAAATCACATGTATGGTTTTTAAGTAATTAATTTGCATTTTATTGCATGACATAAGTATTTGATACATCAGAAAATCAGAACTTAATATTTGGTACAGACACCTTTGAGATCATAGGTTTCTTGTAGTTCTTGACCAGGTTTACACACACTGCAGCAGGGATTTTGGCCCACTCCTCCATACAGACCTTCTCCAGATCCTTCAGGTTTCAGGGCTGTCGATGCGCTATACGGACTTTCAGCTCCCTCCAAAGATTTTCTATTGGGTTCAGGTCTGGAGACTGGCTAGGCCACTCCAGGACCTTGAGATGCTTCTTACCTAGCCACTCCTTAGTTGCCCGGCTGTGTGTTTCGGGTCGTTTTCATGCTGGAAGACCCAGCCATGACCATCTTCAATGCTCTAACTGAGGGAAGGAGGTTGTTGGCCAAGATCTCAAGATACATGGCCCCATCCATCCTCCCCTGAATACGGTGCAGTCCTCCTGTCCCCTTTGCTGAAAAGCATCCCCAACGAATTATGTTTCTACCTCCAAGCTTCACAATTGGGGCCTGGACATGCGCTGCAGGATTTTAATCCATGATGACGTAGTGTGTTACTAATGGTTTTCTTTGAGACTGTGGTCCCAGCTCTCTTCAGGTCATTGACCAGGTCCTGCCGTGCAGTTCTGGGCTGATCCCTCACCTTCCTAACGATCATTGATGCCCCACGAGGTGAGATCTTGCAAGGTGCCCCAGACCAAGGGAGATTGACCGTCATCTTGAACTTCTTCTTGAATAATTCTAAATGAAATATTTTCTAATAATTGCGCCCACAGTTGTTGCCTTCTCACCAAGCTGCTTGCCTATTGTCCTGTAGCCCATCCCAGCCTTGTGCAGGTCTACAATTTTATCCCTGATGTCCTTACACAGCTCTCTGGTCTTGGCCATTGTGGAGAGGTTGGAGTCTGTTTGATTGAGTGTGGGGACAGGTGTCTTTTATACAGGTAACGAGTTCAAACAGGTGCAGTTAATACAGGTAATGAGTGGAGAACAGGAGGGCTTCTTAAAGCTGCAGTCTGTAACTTTTTTGGGTTAAAAATGATCTAAAATAAATTTTTGAGCAAGTACATAACCAGCCAGTGTTCTATACTATCTGCTTACCTTAGCTCGATTTACAACAGTAAGCTTGTAATAATGTTTTTAATTCCAGTGGTACTGGTGGATTTCCGCAGGAAATTCAAGCATGTCTTTGCGTCATTACGTCACATCTATACACATAAAGAAGGTGTCCTGGCTATATTGCGTGTGAGGATGTTGGAGGTGGAGATTTATAGCCTTTTCTCACAGCACTTGATATAATTAAACTTATCAATTTGATAGCAGATCCAGAAAGGTTCAAACGACGATCACCAGTGACAACTGGAGATTCACCCGTTGTAAAATGCAAAAGACTTTGGACTTTCGGGGTGCGTCTCAATCATAGACCCTAATATGGGTCTAAAAAATATGGACGATGCGACTTCATTGAATTCCGCTGACCAGAGTTGAAGCTTTCGTAGGCCGCACACGGCGCTAACATCTTGGGACTGAGTCTGCGCAGTAGCGATCTCGGGACCGGAGTTGCGCAGTAGAGAGCAGGAAGTAGAGGCGCGATAATCAAAAGCCCGCCCACACTCTCACAGATGCAGAACAATTCATTATGTTGGTGTGAAATAAACAGTTATAGAAATTTAGAAATTAAAGCTACAGCTCCAATCTCCTCCGAAAAATCCAGAAAAAAGTCTGTTATTGCCTCAGTGACAACTTCACTCAGAGAAGCCGTCAATCTCAGCTGTCAATCATGACGTCACAACCCCCGTTTTTATAGCATCAAATAACTAACTAAAACTAAACTTATTTAAAAAACTAACACTTGAAATGAAATCATCGTAATAAGAACTGCCTAAAATTACAGAAACCATCTTTAGGAAACAATTATTTGTAGTGTAATTGAATTGTTTAGTGTGTCTCGCGTCCATTCTAATACATGGAGGGGTGGGGTTTAGGAGCTATACTGGGACCAGCCACCGGGGGGGCGATCGAGGCGCGGAAGCTTCAGTTTCTGACAGGAGTGCTGCAGGCTTGGTCTCAATCAGCTCCCTAGTTCAGTAGTCAGGGCACTGATCAGGACACAAGTCGATGAGCTGACTCCCTGATCAGTGCCCTGACTACTGAGCTAGGGGGCTGATTGAGACACACCCTCGGAGTGGCTACAAAAAAAAAGAGACTTCAACCGGGCCCATGCGAAAACAAGGATAAAAAGGGCTTTTGAAAGGTGGCGTGAACTCCATGTTTTATAGGGGTTCAAAACGGACGCAGAGACCACTTTTTTTCTGCTGGACAAGACATTTCAATGGTTAAATTATGTAATAGAAGCACACTTGTTCGCTTAATTCATACAGTTACAGAGTTTTCTTTGTTTTACCTTTCTCGTTTTGCTATGTGCATTATGGTAAATATCAACTATTTTGCGCTAGCTATGAGACAGAGCAATTCACATCTACTCCACATTAATTTGTTTATATATGACAGTTAGAAATTATACTGCACAGAAATGGAAACTAAACTACAGGTAGCCCTAATACACATTAAATGTAGTCACGCTATGCTGATGTTGTTAACATTAACCATTTATAAACAAAGTATAATTAGCACGGTTTGACGTGATATGATAAGCGATCGTTAGATTTAATCATCACGATTTACTGCAATGCTTTTTTCCCCTTAGTTGGTCAGAACAAAAGTGGATGTTATCAACATACTTGTTCAGATGACATTTTGCGGTGAAAATTATGTTGGTCATACTTTCAAAAAGTATAATCTGTGATTCTGAATGACAGTATCCACATTGGCGCGGTGACTGACAGCCGCACATTCTCCTCAAAACATTGGATTCCTCCGCGCTGTGCCGTGCCGACTCCCGAGGCACAAATCACGTAAAGTTGATAATTCCACGGATAACTGCAATTGCAGATTTCGAACAGAGATGGTGACAAAGAGGAAAAACTACAGACTGCAGCCAGAATTCTTACTGTTTGGTAGGTGATCAAATACTTATGTCATGCAATAAAATGCAAATTAATTATTTAAAAATCATACAATGTGATTTTCTGGATTTTTGTTATAGATTCCGTCTCTCACAGTTGAAGTGTAGGCTACCTATGATAAAAATTACAGACCTCTACATGCTTTGTAAGTAGGAAAACCTGCAAAATTGGCAGTGTATCAAATACTTGTTCTCCCCACTGTAGGTATACTGATAGTTTACTAGTTAAATTAAAACCTTTTTTTTTTATGAAAGTACACTTTGAAGTATACTCTCAGTAAACTAGTTTATAGTTTAATAATGCAAGTATACATGTAAGTTTTCATTTAAGTGAACTAAACATCACACGTACTTATAGATTACTATTTATATGTTGTTATATTTCCTATTTATGTCATTTTTATACTTGAAATATACCTTAAGTCTAGCCTAGAAATCTAGACGCACCCTAGCGGCAGCAAATCTAATTTGCAACATCTTGATGTGGGTCTGGATTTTCAGGCTACCTTAACTGAACTTTAAATTTAAGTAAATTCTAATGTACACTACCAGCGGACTAGCCTACACAAAAATGTAAATACTCACAACTATAGGAACATATCGGTTTTCTTTATAAATCAATATTTTCAAACAAATGTATTGTATTGGATGCCAAAACCATCTTAAATCTTTAATCTTATGTAAAATTATGTATATAAAAAGTATTTAAAGGTAGGGTAGGTAGGATTTGGTTAAAAAACTTTTTTTCCAAATTTGTTTAAACTTTCTTTATATATCAATACATAATTAAAATGTAAATACTCAGAAAAAGAAAGTATAAAAATTGAGTGTCTGTAGACCTCTCACGACTGTTTTAAAGACAGCTCATTATTTCCATTCACTCCACCTTCTCCCTTCTGGGCTCTTTCCAAAGCCACGCCCCCAAAACACATGAACGCGCCACGCCGACCCCGATCAGCTCAGTTGAAAGACGCATTATTTACCTGAGGTGAGCTGAGAATAAGTGCATGTAGTGACATCATGTCAGAATCACATGTAATAAAAAATCTAACTTTATCATTATGAATATAAACAAATAAGATGTCTTTTAGTACTCACTATCAAGCTAGAATAACGATACTGGTTAAGTTTAAAATACACACACAACACAGTGTCTACGACACACACAGATACAAGATAAAAACATCAACATAAACATTGGTAGAGTATATAAAAACAAACCAAGGGCCGAAATAAACGTGCAGGTAAAGTTCCCGGTGAACATGGTAAAAGAGTTTAGACAGAGGGTAGTAGCTAAAGCTAACTTAGTTCTAAAAAAAGTTCCTGGATGCGGTGTACTAGCTTTTACACATGCATTTTGTTATCTAAAGTTACATTTTGCGAAATTCAACACGACAGCGATCAACTTGAGCTAGGCATATTGAGTATTTATCATCTCTACTAATGGTTCGCTAAGTGTATAACATTGTAACTTTATGCTAAGTAATGTTATGTTAGCTATATTAGGCAGCTACGTGTGCTAGTGATACATGCTTCATGAAAACATAAACCAAAAAAATGTATAATCAAAATGAAAGATTACCTGTCCAGCAGAAATACAGCCTCTTGAACTCAAATCAAACGGGTGCGCCAGGGTTGCCAGGTTTTCACAACAAAATCTGCCCAATTGCTACTCAAAACTAGTTTGGTGGGTAAACTATGTGTCTTTTTGGTAGGGCTGCCTGCTAAAATTCGCAAATCCCAGGGCAAAATATCACATAATTGGGGTCGCTTCAACCCGCAGACATGAAAAACAGCCCGCGGCAACAGTGTTTGAAGTAGCCCGACTTGGCAACACTGGGGCGCGCGCATGTGGGCAGATCCTGGAGCGAAAGCGGCGGTAGCCATGGTAGCAAGAGAGAGTGACAGTCGCCCAAGCCAATCACTTGTTTCGGCCCGAACGAAAATAATGAGCGGTGTTTATTGCAGATTAAAAAGTCTAGAGTCACTCGATTTTTCAGAGTACTTAAATTTTAATTATGTATTGACATATAAAGAAAGTTTAAACAAATTTGGACAAAAGTGTTTTAGATCATTCTTACCTACCCCACCTTTAAAGCTACACTGTGTAACTTTTTAGTCTATTCTTAGCTAAAAACACTTAGTTCTTTCAAAAAATATATGTGCTCATTAATGCATATTTACTTCTTTCAAGTAATAAAGTATTCTCGTAAGTTTATAATATGCCATTGAAAATACATAAGGTAATGGGATCTAACGGTGGTCGCCATGTTGCCCCTCCATCTTGAAAGTACATTAGCCAAAGAGGGACATACCCGTAAATTCAAGCTTCACCTTTCGCGTTTTAACCGGTTTTAACACTGTGCGCGTCAACTTGTTCAGACTTGTCTGGTGCATGCGCAGAGAGTTTTCATCTCAGCAGCTCCAGTAGAGTTATACGGAGTTTTCCTGGCTTGTTTATTCCTCAAAAGTCTGTTTTTCCTTGTGTGGTATTTCTGTGCGTTAATAACTCCGTAAGTAATAATAGTTATTGTCATTGTGGATGTGTTTCAGAGTGTGTCATCATGTAATTCAGTTGATGTTACCTCAGAAGTATTTTTGTGTCAACATACAATAGCGTAATGCTCACCTATTTGAATAGTCATTCAGTTATTAACAATGTTTATTCGTTTATAGAAAATATTTGCTTGTAATGTATGTTGATGGAAATATGTATCAGGTCTGATCGGCATATTAACACTTGTTATACAGAGCTAAACCTGCGCACACACTTTTGTAACCGGACACCGCTTGTTAGCAGCGGCAGCTCCGCTCCTTTTAATGCAGCTGCATTTAGCGCCTATATGTGGTACAATAAGCTCTGGTTTACGGTTACATTATACAAATGTAACTTATAAGTATAGTTATACAGTTCTTAACTGTGTATATTCTGTCATGTCATTATCATGTATATTTACCATCCTAATTTGTTCTCTCACAGAAACCACATTTATGTACATATCCATGCAAACCTGTTTATGCCTTGCAATTGGATGACTGAATAAACATTACTATCATCAAAGTTCACTCTGGATTAGCTGCAGTTCTTTCTAGCCGAATAATTAGGCCAGTTGAGTTCCAACCATCCCACTGCGCACAGAATATCCCACAGGCACCGTGTCGAATGTGGACGAGGTCTTCTGGAAGCCATATTAATCTTGGACTAAATCGGCCACCGTAGGAGTTAAAACGAAATCGGAATTGAACAGAACAGAAACTAAAATTCACGGGATGGTCATATACAAGTTCACCACTAGATGGGGGAAAATATCACACAGTGTAGCTTTAATAGGCTTTACTCAAAAGAGTAAACACAACTACAAGTCAAGTATGCTTAGAATACTTAATTATACTTTTAAGTATCTCGATCAAAAGATTGAGTATTGGCCAAATATACTTCAGTATTCTGTCAGTATAAGTCAAGTATTCTTAAGTGTAATTTTCAGTATATTTCTGAGAAGTACATAAAAAGTAGACTGAAAGTATACTTTCTTATTTTTTTTGTTTTAAAAGAAGTATACTAATAGCACACTTGAATAAACTTCTTTTTTGTAAGGGATCCCAAGATGTGCCCAATGGAGATTACAGCTTTCTGGGCTCTAACAACATTTTCCACCAACAAAATTATTACAATCCACAACTGATTATCTTCATTCAGTCTTCCACCAGTGTTCACTGGCACCTCACTAAAGGCGGATTACATCTAATAATAAAGCAGAGCTGTAGCTCCTGTTGAGAGTTTGACTGTGCGCTGGTCTCCAGAAGTCGTCTACAAATCCTGTGTCAGTGATGTTCTTTTTATCTCTTACTGTCTTCATTGTGTTGCCAAGCTACATCCTGTTAGAACCCACTGTCATCTAGTTCCCTAATTAGGGAGTAAAACATACACTCGTAAAGTCATGCTGTTTGAATGCAGAAATAACAGTAGTCTCAGAAGTATCTGCTTTCCTGGGGTTCACAATCTGCTTAGGACTTTGTTCTGAAGCCGTTCATGAGGGGTATAGGATGTACTATGAAAATAAACAGTGATGATTGTTTTGGGTTGCCACAAAGCATTTTAAAAGATAAAAATCATAATTTACTCACCTTCTTGTCCCAAACCCCATATGGTTCTTTTTCTAACTTCGCTCGGTGTTTCACTTATGGGAATCGCTTTGGGCGTGACCAACTACGGAAGCTCCTATGGCACCACGTCTGTCTTTGACAGACAGGTCGACCTGAGATCAGGCTCCGCCCCCACCTATAACACTCAGGTCGACCCCTATCGAAGTCATTCGCGCTTTCTTCCCGTGAGGGACTACAACAAGCTCTCTCAGCACGTCCGACTTCGTCGCTGATTTTCGCTAAACTGTTCAACAGGCGGACCGTCATTGGATTACGCCACCGAACGCGATATCAGTGGATTGGACTGTGTTGAGTGGCATCGCTAAACACTGAATAGTTTCCGCGTCAAGGCGAGCTATTCGGTTCGGACTATCACGTATTAAATTACGTCGGTAGTATTTTAAGTGACGTTAAGTCATCTTAGGCTTTACGCGTTAAGGCGAGCCGTTGAAAGGGCTTATACCCTACGTGAAGCTTCAGACTAACGTGTAGTGACGAGTCGTTGAATCACTCTTCTCCAGCCATCATGTCGACGGTCATTACCCCCGCCAAAGGGAATGAGTCGAAAAGCAGGGAGGTGGCACCCCGCCCGTGTCCATCGTCATGTGGAGCAACCATCTCGGGCAGGGACCCCCATCCCATGTGCATCGTGTGTATGGGCACAAAGCACGCTCAAACGTCGCTTGCAGACCCACAAACATGCGTCCACTGTGCGTCAATGCCGGTGAAAATTCTGGAGAGAAGGCTGAGAGTGGCGGTGGCTAGCCAGCAAGACCCATGTCTGGCCGGAGCGGCCGCGAAACCTACGGCTACTGACCATCATATGCGAGCTACCACGAGCTGGGCCGAAATGATGGAAGCCGAATCCCCGGATATGCCTCCTCTGTTCGAGAACCTGCTCGCGCACGAGGAGGAAGAGCTGGGTGACGAGGACGCAGAGGGCGACGCCAACTCTGATCTCCTCGACTTGGATATGGAGGACGAGGAGGAAGATGACAACTCTCCCTTCCCGGTCCAACAGTCTAGACCCCCGAGCACAACTGACACGGGCTCTCAGGCAGACAGTAACCTGCACGAGGTGTGCAAACGAGCCGCGGCTAAGCTAGGCCTAGCATGGCCCGCGGCACAAGATGCAGAGGGAGCAGAGCGGGACCTTTACGATGGAAAAAGGCTTCCGCCTGCTCAACCCACAGCGAGACAACTCCTACCAGCCGTGCCAGCGTGCATGAAAGAGATGTCCCGCCATTGGGGTACCCCCTTTAAGAGCAAGCTCCCGACCAAGGGATGTTCTAAACTGGAGGTGCAAGGGATGGCAGAGCTGGGGCTGGCCGGACCCCCAGCGGTAGAGTCTTCAGTGGCCTATCACCTCCATCCGAGTCGACGCTCTATCTCTGCCTCCTCTCAAATCTCACTGCCAAGCAAGATGGAACGCCTAACCGCGTCCGTCTATCAGCGAATGTACAAGTATGCAGCGCAGTCAGTGTGCTCACTTAACGCGGTGACTTTACTGTCAGCGTGCCAGGCAGAGATTTTGGAGGAGATGGGGCGACAGCTGGATACAGGAGTGCCGAACCCAGCACTCTGGGATGAGATCTGTGTGGTGAATGATCTAATTCTCCGCTCTTCCCGTGGTGCGGTTCAGGGTTGTGGCCGCGTGATGGGCCTAGCCGTGTCAGGTGAGAGGGCGTTATGGCTAAACCTGTCAGGGCTGAGCGACACTCAGAAAGCGGAGGTGATGGACGCGGCGTTCGACCCAACTAAGGGCCTGTTCGGACCGGCTCTCGAGAAAATGAAAGAGACCAGCACCCTTAGGAAACAAGAGGATGAAGCGTTTAGCCTCTGTTTACCACGCAAGCAAACACCGCGACCACCCTCTCAACCACCGCGGCAGGGCTTTGGTGCAGCCGCTGCAGCGAGAGGGAGACAAGCGGGGGCCAGGAATGTGAGACCTGCGCCCAGTGGACATCAATCTGGCCATCGTCCGAGGTCAGATGGATCCGGACCATGGGGTAAGCATTCATTTGCGGCCGCGGCGGCTAGGAACCGCCCGCCCCACCCCGAGGAACGGAAGAAGAAGCGTGCGACCTAACACACGAATGTTCCCCTGCACTTCTCTCTCCGCCCACAAAGAGAAGGAAGGGATCCAGCCCTGTTGTTCTAAGTTCAGTAAGGGCTCTAAGTTACCCAGTTCCAAAACAGGGAAAAAATGTTCAACAGTGTCACCAAGCACTCACACGGTGTTTTCAAACGCCCATCTTTTCAGGGGAAAACACAATAAAGATTGCTCTATCGCATCCAAGCCACGGGCCAAGGGCGATAAGCTCCCCAAATGCAATAAATGCACTAATAAATGTTTCACTATCGCAGCCAGGCAGACAGCCGAGGGCGATAGATTGCAAAATAATTCAAAAATTGAACTGTGTTTCCCCAGTTTCACCGCTGGGGGGAGCGCACGCTTCTCCAGCGGGGGTCAGCGCAGAGACGGTAATGACGTCATCAAAGCGCGCCCCCGAGGGAGAAGTATACAAAGGACCCCTGTCGGCTCGTATACTCAATTGGCGAGCATGCGCAGCTCATCCGTGGGTTATAAAGACAATCTTACGGGGATACAGACTTCAATTTGCCATGAAACCACCCAGATTCAATGGTATTATAGTCTCAGTGGCCGAGGGAGAATCAGCTCGCGTCCTGACGGCCGAGATAGACACTCTTTTAGTCAAACGAGCCATCAGAGTGGTGCCAAAGGAAGCGACCTGTCAGGGGTTTTACTCCCGCTACTTTGTGATTCCAAAGAAGGGGAGCGCATCTCTGCGTCCAATCTTAGATCTCCGTGTGTTAAACAAACACCTACGGAAGTACTCATTCAAAATGTTGACACACAAAACACTTTGTCGATCCATCCGCCAGAACGATTGGTTTGTGACGATCGATCTGTCAGATGCATATTTTCACATAGACGTTTACCCGTCTCACAGAAAATATCTCAGGTTTGCATACCGAGGCACGGCTTACGAGTTTCAAACCATCCCATTTGGTCTATCTTTAGCACCAAGAGTTTTCAGCAAATGTGTGGAAGCAGCACTATTTCCGTTGAGAAACAGCGGGATAAGAATATTGTCGTATATAGACGACTATCTGATATGCGCCTCGTCGAAAGAGCAAGCTATCAGAGACGCACATAGGGTGTTAACTCATCTCGACAGCTTGGGATTCAGGATAAACATGAAAAAGAGCCGCTTAGAGCCAGCACAGGACACAGAATATCTGGGGCTCAGTATAAACTCCCTCTCTTATCGGGTCACTCTGACAGAGGGGAGGATCACGTCCTTCACTCAGTGTCTCTCCCGTTTTCAGACGGGGAAAATTGTCCCGTTCAGGCTGTGCCTACGAATGCTGGGTCTAATGGCCTCAGTGATTTCGGTAGTACATCTGGGGCTACTCATAATGAGAGATTTTCAGCGCTGGGTCGCGCACCTGCGTCTATGTTCTCGGCGTCATCTCGGTCGGCCAGTGAGAGTAACGTATGCGTGCGTCAGAGCGCTCAGACATTGGAGAAGTCCCGCGACTCTCAGAACGGGGATTCCCTTGGGGGCGGTGTCGTCGAGAGTCGTCATGACGACGGACGCGTCGTTAAAGGGCTGGGGAGCAACTCTGATGGGCAGAGCGGTGAACGGTGTGTGGCCTCCACAACTGAATCACAAGCATATAAATTACTTGGAATTGTTGGCAGTTTTTCTAGCGCTGAAACATTTTCTGAGCTTCATCAAGGGCCAGCATGTTTTGGTGAAAACAGACAATTCTACAGTGGTCGCTTATATCAACCGACAGGGAGGCACACGCTCTCTTCAGCTGCATCAGTTAGCGAAAAAGCTGATCGTGTGGTGCAACACAAGGCTCTTATCCATCAGGGCAACCCATGTTCCAGGGATATTGAACAGGGGAGCAGATTTATTGTCCAGGGGAAATCCTCTATACGGGGAATGGAAGCTTCATCCTCAGGTGGTGAAGCAGATATGGCAGAAGTACGGTCAGGCTGTCGTAGATCTCTTCGCCTCGCAAGAAAACGCTCAATGTCCTCTGTATTTTTCTCTGGCGGACGGAAATGCACCGCTGGGTGTGGATGCTTTAGCCCACCCATGGCCGAACGTCCTGCTGTATGCATTCCCTCCTCTGAGCCTGATTTCACCCACTCTGGCCAGGGTGAGGGAAATGGGATTATCACTGATACTGGTAGCTCCACGTTGGACATCCAAACATTGGGTAGCCGAGATAGTTCAACTACTGTCGGGTCAGCCATGGCCCCTCCCTCCCCGGAGGGACCTCCTGTCACAGGCAGGGGGGGAAATTTACCATCCTCACCCAGACAGGATAGCTCTCTGGGCCTGGCCCGTGAGAGGTGGAATCTGAGTGCAGCAGGTCTGCCACCATCAGTCATACACACTATACAGAGTTCCAGAGCCTCTTCTACTCGCTCTCTTTATAATAATAAGTGGCGAGTCTTTGAAGAATGGTGTGGACGGAATCATATTGTCCCTTTTCAATGCTCAGTGAGGGACATATTATGTTTTCTCCAGGATCTGTTGGATAAGGGGAAGGCTTTCTCTACACTGAAGGTGTATTTAGCAGCCATTTCTGCTTGTCATGTTGGTTTTGGTGACAAGACGGTTGGTCAGCACCCTTTAATAAGTCGTTTTATGAAAGGGGCACGGCGTATAAGGCCAGTGGCCAGGCGGATGGTTCCGTTGTGGGATTTGTCTATGGTTTTAGAGGCCCTTTCTCAACACCCGTTTGAGCCGTTAGAGGGCATAGGGTTGAAGTTTCTCTCTCTTAAAACAGCACTGCTGTTAGCACTGGTGACAGCGAAGCGTGTGAGCGACTTGCAGGCCCTGTCTATCAGCCCGTCTTGTTTTCAGTTCTCCCCAGGGCTCACTAAGGTTTCCTTTCGCCCTAATCCGGCTTTTGTACCTAAAGTGGTGGACTCGTCTTACAGATGTCCAGCTACAGAGCTTACAGCTTTCCACCCTCCTCCATTCTCTTCTGCAGAGGATAAGAGGTTAAATTCTTTATGTCCAGTACGGGCGCTTCATTGGTACGTGGAAAGGACAGCAGTTTTCAGAAGGAATGACCAGCTGTTTGTGTCTTGGGCTACTCCTCACAAAGGGAAACCGCTGTCGCGTCAGCGGCTGTCCCATTGGATTGTAGAAGCTATATCTCTAGCATATAAATGCAGAGGTTCTCAACCTCCTGAGGGCTTAAGGGCCCACTCCACTAGGGGCATGGCTACGTCGTGGGCCTTACTTAAGGGAGTGTCTGTTCAGGAGATATGTGCGGCAGCAAGTTGGGCTACGCCGCACACTTTTGTGCGGTTTTATAGACTGGATGTATCTGAACCTTCCTTGGCTCATGCAGTGCTAGGAGCCAGCAGGTCGGGACCTGCATGATTAGGCATAGCGTACATTGTGCAATCCGGGAGTGGTCTATATCTCCCATAAGTGAAACACCGAGCGAAGTTAGAAAAAGAACGATGGGTTACTTAACGTAATCCCGGGTTCTTTGATAACAGAGTGAGGTGTTTCACCAACACTTCCCTCCTTGCACAGGAACGGGAAGAAATCTCTCTATAATGACTTCGATAGGGGTCGACCTGAGTGTTATAGGTGGGGGCGGAGCCTGATCTCAGGTCGACCTGTCTGTCAAAGACAGACGTGGTGCCATAGGAGCTTCCGTAGTTGGTCACGCCCAAAGCGATTCCCATAAGTGAAACACCTCACTCTGTTATCAAAGAACCCGGGATTACGTTAAGTAACCCATCGTTTTCTTTCTTCATGTGGAACATTTAAAGGAGGATTTTGAGATTTGAGAACTAGGGTTGAAAATAAAAAAAATAATGAGTTGGGAATGACATGAGTGGTATAAATTATGACACAATCCCTTAAAGAGTATGTTTAAATGACAACGATGAACAAAGATTTTTTCCCTTTGCTGTTTTATGCATGCCAAGCCAGTAGTTGGTTTGTAAAGAAACACTACACGCATATAGACTGAACACATAATATGCATGCACATGATGTCACCATTTTAACAAAATGGTGTATTTGTAGTTTACACAACTACACAATAATGGTATCATTTTCAATGTGTTTTCAAAATTTTGCATTTTCAGCCCCCCAAACGCTGTTGTGATGTAAATGAACGGCCAAAACGCATCAAGTTTAAAATTTTTAGTTGAAAATGGTGTTGTGTAAATGGCCCCTTAGACTTATTTAATGAAAACACAATTAAAAGAAGCTGAATCAGGGTATCAGTGCACTTGCATGTCTGTAAAAAAGGGAGTCTGTACATCTGCATTAGAATTTTCCTCAAGCCAGACATTATCCCAGTGGAGAGCTTCTGTAATCCAGTAGGAATGATTATAAAGAGACAGAAGATCTGACAGCAGTTCAGCGTTTCTCTCACACGTCTTAATAAAGAAAGCACTTCTTGACAGATAAAACACAACTCCAGATGTTGTTTTCAGCACAGCGATGTCGCACAAGCAGTTTTTTTTTTTTTTTGATGGGTAACAGGAAAACAATAGGATTTCCTTCACGCCTCAGTGAAATATTACAAATATCTCAAAAAGACAAGCAGAGAGATGCCAACATGTGCAGTAATTTGTGATTTGTGATTTGTAAAAGTGATTTTTTTTTGTAGCCAAGACTTTAAGGTATACAGAAATTGACTTTCAATAATAAACCTATACCCTGAGAAATATTCACTGGTGGAAAAAGTGACAACTCTACTATATTTTGAAATATATATTACAATTAGACCTTCCAGCCAGAGCCAGTTATCACTAAACATTTTCAATGTATGGAAAAGAACGGATTTGACATTTTGATAATAACTAACAGTTATTATCAATAAGCATTCAATCATTCAAGTTCTCAATTTAGATTCGATGATCGATATAAAGGTACATTATTGTATTTTATTTTTTGCCTTTTTTTAACAATCATGCAACAATTTTGTTCAAGTTCAAAATCCACTTGGCTCAAAATTCAAAAGGGAGCACATGCAGTTTGACTGGCATGATGCATTTAATAAACAACTACAGTCCCTGCTATTCCCATAATGGCTGTTTTCGATCAAACTGGACTTTTTATATATTTATTAGACATGCTTTTAAGAATCTTTGTGTCTGAATGGCATTTAAATGACTCACTTCCTCTCAGTGACGAATGAGGTCTGTCTTTCTGATTACAGTTTGTTTCTGATCATAAACATTTGTTGAGACTTTCAGGGCTGAAGTGCCGGCTGTCATTATACAGCTCTCTTTCTCTCTCTCTGAACCCTTCTGAGAGCTCTTCTGTCTAGTGAGGTGTGTTAATCTAGAGATGAAAGATGTTCTGTAATTGCCTCACGCTTTCTTTTCCCTGAAAGATGCTGCTGTTCTTCAGCACTGAAGATCACAGCAATATTGAACCTCTTGTGTCTCTCTATTGAAATAATTACTTTGCAGGGAAGCATTGCATTAATATGCTCAAAAATAGAATTCAAATAGTGTCACAACTTTATGTACAATTACTTATAAAGCATCTGAGGAGCATCAAGTATCCAGCCGTCATCCTGAAATAATTGGGGAGTAAGCAATATATATATTGCTGCACTTGGGGGTCTGTGGAGACCAGTTTAAAAAACCCTGACTAGGTTTGTCTAGTACTAATTTTCAATCTGTTTGACTTTCCAGAAGATGGAACCATTCGAACTTGGAGAGGAGGAGAGTCAGAATCAGAGAAAGAGTTTGACCCTTTCACCAGTAAACAGGAGCCACCAACTGACATCCAGCAGCTCACAACAGATGCCGTACCAATCCTCCCCAACCTAAGACTGCTTAAACTCCACTCAGCTCTGCTGACCAAGAGCTTTGTGGGAGATCAGCAGTTTTTTAAAGAGGGACCACACACCATGCCAACAGACTCTACCTCTACGTCTAACACTGAACATTCACTTCTGGTGCCTAAGGAGGACTCAGCAGTCTTCTCTGACCTTGCGACCACATCGACCATGACTACGGCAACATCTGTAGAACAAAGAAGACCCAGCAAAAGCCGTAGTAGAACATCAGAGAAGATAGTAGTCACCTCTCAACCTCTTACAAATCCCACTGTTCCAACCAGCACTCCCACCAGCACCAGTCAAATAACAACTCTCATCACAACAACAAGTACAACTTTTGATAATGAAACTACTTTGCCACCACTGTCTCTGTCAACTTCACCTAAGAAAGATCCACAAAGGCCGGAAGGGA
This sequence comes from Gobio gobio, assembly GCF_949357685.1. NCBI lineage: Eukaryota > Metazoa > Chordata > Actinopteri > Cypriniformes > Gobionidae > Gobio > Gobio gobio. The sequence continues at coordinate 34,003,552 of NC_137118.1, read as the reverse complement.
AAACCACATCAGGGTACTCCTCTGAGACATATTCAGGTACATGGATGGATGAATTGGATGGATGGATATGAAAATACATATACTATATATGGACAGAGATAGATAGTGGTGATATTCCTATAATATGGAAAAAAGGCGTCATTATTCGTTTCCCAAAAATACACTCACCAGAGGAAAATAATGACTTTAGACCAGTTGCATCGATAGTGGTGAAATCAATTGAACGTATCGTGGGGAAGTTATGAGGGAATGTACTGCATAAATTAGATCCTTATCAATTTGCTTACAAGGAAAATGCGAGTACAGAGGATGCTTTGAGTATTACAACACATGTTATCTTAAAACACCTTGAAAATTCTACCACTTAGGTTTAATGTTTATGGATTTTAGTTCAGCGTTTAGTTCAAGAGATGAAAGTGAGTCCTTATATAATTAAATTGTATTATGCATTTCTTGTTGGAAGACAACAGCAGGTGAAAATATTGGAGCTCCTCAAAGCTGCATTCGTTCCCCCTTTTATTTATACTGTACACAAATGATTGAGAGATTGAGAATCAGCATATAAACAATTATTTTATTACAATTTCGGACGATGCAGCCACTTACCTAGTTTATTGACAAAAGACTCAGATATTGTTATGTATAAATCAGAGATAGAAGGGGTTGTGCAATGGTGTACGGAACACAACTTGATGTTAAATGTAAAAAAAAAAGAAACTAAAGAAATTATCTTTGACCCAAGGTTTGTGAGTGATCATAGCCGAGTGTCAATTTATGAGGAGGAAGTATTTAGGTATTTACTTGATTCTCAGCTACATTGAGGTCATCAAGTGGAGTATTTTGTTCAAGAGCTAGTCAGCACTTGCACTTGTTGCAAAGGCTCAGGGTCTATGGGGTGGATACAATTATTCTGTTACTGTTTTATAGATCAGCTATTGAATCTATTATATATGTTATGGTTTTACAATATGGTTGGTACTCTGTCAATTAAATTTAGGTCACAACTTCAAAATGTGGTTAAAAGAGCCGGCAAAATAATTGGTATGTTGGTAAATTGGTATTGGTATTAGTGTAATATTAGTATTGTGTAATGATTGATGTGTAATGCATTGATTTGTGTTGTATGAATGAAGTGTATTAGTATAGTTAATTATTGTGTGTTGACTTGCTCTTTGATAGACAAATCTATCAAATCTATCTATCTACAGACAGACAGACAGATAAACGGATGGATGGATGGATGCATATATATATAGACGGACGGACGGATGGATGGATGCATATATATATATATACAGTATATTTGTATTCATCTATCCATCAATCAATCAATCAATCAATCAATCCATCCATCCATCCATCCATTTATATATATATATATATATATATATATATATATATATATATATATATATATATATATATATATATATATATATATATATATATATATATAAATGGATGGATGGATTGATTGATTGATTGATTGATTGATTGATTGATTGATGGATAGATGAATACATAAATACTGTATATAGACGGATGGATGCATATATATATATATATATATATATATATATATATATATATATATATATATATATATATATATATATATATATATATATATATATATATATATATATATATATATATATAAATGGACAGATGGATAGATATATATGGACGGATAGATGAATGCATATATGGATGGATGGATGGATGAATGAATGCATATATACAGACGGATGGATGCATATATATATATATATGGACGGATGGATGGATATATATGGATGGATAGATGGATGGATGAATATGGATGGATGAACGCATATATATGAATTGGATGGATGGTTAAATATGGACGGATGGATATATATGGACAGACGGATGGATGGATGCATGTACTGTATATGAAGGAATGGATAATGAAAGAATGGATGGATGGATGGATAGATAGATAGATATAGTGATAAGGATAGATATACAAATAGATATGGAGAGAGAGATAGATATTGATTGATAGATAGGCAGACAAGACAGACAGATACTGTACAAAGACAGACAGATACTGTACAGACAGATGTGCTTGACGTGTCTGTGCTTTAAAGAAATGTATTGAACTCTATGAAAATGCACAGGCGTCAGAGATAATGAAGGATTAGTGCACAGCCAACCAAACATCAGACCGCTGTAAAAGGGGTGACTGTTTAAAATGATGCTCGTTTCTCTCCCTCTGTCTTTCTTTTTCCAGCTCACTGCGATATGAACTTCACAGAAGCTGAGGGTTATATAGAGCTCCCTCTGGATGTCTCATTTGATTCCCACATGCATTGCACCTGCCTGGTTACGGTATATCTGGGTTATGGTGTTGAGATTCAGGTCAGTTCTTTTTCATCCAAAGCTTTTATCATATGCAGATTAGGAGAAGCGTCTCTCTCACACATCTTTGTCTCAAGGGCAACAGAGTGTCATTTCCATCTCCTCTACACTTAACATTGAAATTTCATAAGTGTACACACAGAAATTAAAAAGTCCTAGCCTGTCTCTAGCTCAGTAACACAAGATATTTCTCTTCTGTGTATGCATATCTACATGGACATGGTTATGAAATAAATATTTGACTTCTTAAATTGGAAGGATGGTTTGAGTGGCCTGACAACTGCAAACAGGGAACTACAATAACAATCAAATTGCTATAAATAAGACGGATATAGCTTCAATGTGTGCTAAAAATATAAATAAAATGAAATTGAAAATAAAAAGCTAAGAAATAGCACAGTTATATTTAATAAAAGCAATTTTTAGTCATATAAATAATATTTGTGACCTCTCAGTTGAGAGGTATATCACATTATGAACACCAGAGGAATACTATGTGTTTTTTTAAATAGTTATTGGAAGAAAGCACTAGTTAAAAAGAGGATTTAGCAAATATCTTATTTCATTACTCAAGCCAAGAGGGAACAAACCGTTCATTTTAAGCAAATTAAGCACCACAGACACTCTGTTTCATGCAATCAGGTGGAACTTGTTATCGTTCCTGTCAGCCATCCAACTAGATACAGTTCGATCGACTGCACTGAAATTTCTCAGACCTCTAATTTTGGATTGATCAGAACAGAGAGAAGCGGATTTAAAAACTGATTGTGAAGAGACAGACCATTGCACGTAAAAGTTTTAGAGACACGCAGACAGATGCTGCCAACTCTCTCTCAGGCATTGATAAAGGCCTCCAGTCTGAAATTGTGAAAGTGTCCGTATGGAGCTCCAGGAGGATAGTCATGTTCGTGTATCAGTGTGTTTGACTGCAGCACAGCTGCTCTGTCATATACGAAATACAATTTCCCTCTAAAAAGGCCCTACAGTAGATCGGTTATGTCGGTTTTCTTTAAGGAACGGGAGGATCTGTTTTGTGATGAGTCATACATGTGACGCTTACTTTACTTTTTTTGACATTTTAGATGTGATGTTTCATCAGCTGATCGTCTGTTTCCTTTTTGATTTCCTGCTAAAACAAGACTTCTTTAAAAAAAAAAATAGCTCTTTCCTGACATGTGTCATTCTCCAGGTGGACAATTTAAAGCCAGTGGTTTTAAAATGTGCATGCTCTGGAGGAAGATGCTAAGGGCACAATACAATACACTGCATGTTTGTTTAAATATTGATCTATTTCTCTGCAGATTCCTTAGAGTTTTAGAATTATGTTTTGGATATTGACTGTCTGGAGCAGGGGTGTTTATATGAATGTATCTATGAAAGGGAACTGTCATCAGAACAGTTTCGATAGCATTTTCTTGTCCTCTTATGTCTATATAAAGTAGTGTTTAAGTGCAGTGCACAAATGCCTATACTGTTCCATAAGAGATCATAACACTTATAGAGTGAATTTGCAGTCCGTCTGCTGTTTTTGTTTTGTGCAGGTGTCTTCTAGCATAATTTCACAAATCTAAAGTGCATCTTTGTTTGTATTTCAGCAGTGTGTTATTCTAGTTTTATTCATTTGTAGTTTGTATGGTTAATATTAACGTAGGCTATCTGTCAGCACACTAAGGTTTAAAAAGGTAATTCGGCCCGTACATGGTTAGATTTTTCCCCATCCGGCCATCAACCTAAAATGAGTTTGACACCCCTGCATTATACCCATATTTGGCAAAAGAGAGATGCAATTCCATTGTCAAATGATGAAACAGTTTTGGAAAGAAATACATTTAAAACAAGTCTTGCAAAAATGTGTTTTCACAGACTTTTTGGATGTGGCATGATTTAATCTAGTAATTGGCCTTAACCATATGTAACAATCCTAAATGCATTTCATTAATTTATTTTTATAAAGTACTACTCTCAGAACTCATGTGTATCTTTAACCACATGCTTCCAAATGAGCAACCTATCATTAACTACATGAGTGACTCTGATGAAAAACATAAGTAGTACGCCATTTATGTGTTTAATTTACTGGAAAAAAACGCCATTCATTCAAGAACTGTTTGGACTATGTTGTATGGTTTGATTCACTAAAAAGAACCTACTCATAAGAGTCATTCTTTTGGGAATCCAAAGAGGTTGGAAGAGTAGTCCAACTATGTTGCTATGTTTCTCGCTGTATCTCTAAATAGTAGAGTAGGAAATCCTGTCAGTATCATTGTCAGAGCAGAGTTTCTGCCTGCTTCCGTAGAAGAATGCATGTGCAAGAAGGATCTACATTTATTTCAATTAATTATATGTGGAAAAAAACACCAGAGATGCATTTTCACCTCTGTTTTATGTGTTCTGTAATACTGCTATGAATTAGGTGACAACATTTATAGTTTAATTTGTGCTTCTTTTGCTCTATCAAATAATTCGGTCAATCAACCATTATGGTTGCGTTTGATTCACAGCCGTTTTGCTGAGGAAACAGATACTGAAGTACAAGAGTCAGCTTCCCTCAAAATCCATAATACTGTATATACTGTTTCACAGAATGTTTGAATCATCGAATTAATGTTTGTGTGCTGATAAACGGGCGGTGGACAGTGTTTAGTAGTGAAATTGGAGTTTTAAGGCCAATTCTCACTGCACCGACAGCTGCCGAACAACGGCAACAATCACCAGATTATAGTACGTCACTTCCCAGACATAGCACGACCCAATTAATGTCAACAGACACCGACAAGCGTAACACACTGATTGGACAAAACCCAACAAAGTACCTTTTGCCGTTTGTTTGGCGTCTATCGGTGCAGTGTGAATTGGCCTTTAGTTGAGCTGTAATTAGAGTTACCTTGTATTCACACTGCCTTCTCTCCAGGGTCCAGAGCTCTATCGGCTAGACCCTCATTAACTTTCCACAAACTGGTCAGCTGGAGTCCACAAAGGTCCTGTGAAAGGCCACAATCATTAAGATTCTCAACTCCATTTCATTTTAATTGCTTGTCGACCTGTTGACCATGACAGCCCTCATATTATTCCATTCGCATTGCCCTGCTAACTCTACCCAGCTCATGGGTCAGAGAGCCTCAAACGAACATCTGATGACACACTTTTAGACCCAGTTTATGGAAATGAAGGTCTTTGTACTTGTTCAGTTGGATTTTGAGTTTAAGAAGCTCAAATTATGGCAGGACAAATTTGCTAACATTCACAGAAAGGAGTCACTTGAACAAGGGGAGAATTTCAGGGTCTTGCCGCCACATCTGAAATGAGTTTTTCAGTCAAGGTCTCAGTTGGAGAGACTGCTGTCAGCTAATAATAATTTCACCTCCGGAAAGTGTCATAAAAATAGGCATAACGCAAAAGAGTGTCAGGTACAGTTATTCATCTCAGTGTGTGAGACACATCACTAAGGAAAAGGAAAAGCAAAAGCTTTGGAAATACAGTATCAAGCTAAATGTATCATGCATGTATTCAAATCTAAGCAAATTTGTTACTGGTATCTCCTTTACCCACTCTCAAATTAACGTTTATGTGGCTTCACTGGTACACAGAAGTGAAAAGGGTCTGTGAAAACCTCTTGTCTGAAGTCACCCAGTGGTCAATAGCTACTACAGAATGATGGAATAAATTTGTTTGTCTCTTTAAATTAATTATTATACTATTTTGTGATATCATGCTGTGACAACACAGCGGTAACCAGAACAGAATTACAGTTTATCACTAGCGTCAAAATTACCTGCAATTCGTCCCCATTATGGTTGAAAACCACATTTCACCTTTAAAAAAATGTCAGAACCAAATCAATTTCTTTCTTTCTGTTTCCTATTTTTAGTGAATCAAAACAATACGACAAAAGATGATATTTTGAAGAATGTCGGAAACCGAACAGTTGATGGACCCCATTGACTTTCATAGTATTTTTTTTCCTGTTCAGTTATTTATATTCTTTAAAATGTTCAGCAATTGTTTCCCCCCAAATATATTGCTCAAAAATACTGTATATCCTCAATACTAATAGCCTATTAATTAAATATTAAGTTAATGAATGTCTGTAATACAACAAGATGAAGGCAGAACAGCTGAAACGTTTGTCTTGATATCTCCTGTTTTAGTCAATAAAAACTATTTTATAGTGCAGACCTTCTGTATTGTCTGTAATACAACAAGAAAACGGTTTCAACTGTGTAGCTCATGTGCTACTCTCACAGCAGTTAGTAAAACATATCAGTGTGTGTATCTGTATCAGTATCAGTAATAGCTCTGATACAACTGGACAGCTCAACACTTCCCACCAGCACAGAGCTGCACACATTGCTGGTCAATATGCTTATCTTAGAGACACATGCGACGAAACCGATCAGAGGAACCTCCTTTGACACTTACAAATTGTGGACCCACTGAAGTGCATCTAAAACACACTTTCAGTTGAGCCGACTCTAGAAAGTATCTACACAGATGCAATCATGTAAGTCTGGACATTCTGATCTGATTCTACCCTTGATGCAGGTGCTGAACGTGAGTTTGGATGACGGAATGGAGGCGGTTGTGGAGGATCTGGGTGGACCTGTGACCTCCATCTTGGCCAACAACTCGATGTTATCCAGGGGTTTGGTGATACGGAGCTCTAGTAACCAGATCTCAGTGCGGTTCAGCAGTGAATGGCCAGCTCGGCCTGGCTTATTACTACTGCGGTATAGAGGTACCATCACACTGTTGTGATACCTTCCCAATTTTTGTGCTAATAGTTTAATATGCTAAGATATAATATTCATTTGCTACAGGTTTGGGTACAGAACATTAAACAAATATTAGTACTGATTGGTTCATAGTATAATGTCGTGGAAATAAGCCCCAGGAATATATGGGCAGCACTCAGAGACATCACTGTCAGCGAGACATCTTTCCCGGAAGCAGTCTGGCTAGAGATACAAGAAAAGACAGGTCTTATGTACTGTTGAACACTATGGGCCTTATCATACACCCGGCGCAATGCGACGGCAAGCGCGACACAAGTGTGTTTTGCTAGTTTCAGCCCAAAATAGTTATCATTTTCATGTCCAGCGCCACATTGTTTAAATAGCAAATGCGCTCATGCCCTTCTGTTCACCCATAGGCGTGCTGGTTTGAAAACGAGGTGTGTTCAGGTGCAGTTGTTGTGTTGCTATTTTAAGGCAACTGAAATCGACTGCGCCATTGACCAACAAAAGCCTGGTCTAAAATCAATAGCGCAGTATTTTGTGTTATTTAAAGGGTGACTTAGTAATATGCGCGGTTCACAACGCGCTTACACTCTGCTTGTTACACACACAGGGATGCGCAGCAGCACACAAATGTTTTTAAATATTAAAATAAAAGGATTCCTCTCTGGAGAAGCGTTCAGTCTTTCTGCTCGCAAATTCCGCCATGTAAATAGCGAATCCGCCATGGGGCAAGCGCAACTTGCTTTTAAAGGGAATGGGAGATGAGACTCTGATCATTGCACGTTACGCCCAAAACACACCCATGACTCATTAAGAGACTCGGTACAACCCTTTTAGACCATGCGCCTGGCGTGCCGACCGTTTTTTTTTCTGTCGTTAAACTATAGCAAAAGTGGATTCGGACACACCCTAAATGAACCTGCACCATGCGCTTCAGACCATGCGCTCAGATCATTCAAATAGGGCCCTATGTAGCTAATAAAAATCCTTGTGTCCTTGTTGAATAAAAGTATTAATTACTTTTAAAAAATGTAATACAAAATTCTGACCCCAGACTATATATAAACTATATCTAAAATCAAACACGAAATCCCAGCATCCTCTGGGTTTGGCAGGCACCACTGATGGAGTTGCTGGCCAAAAGCCTGTTGAGTATAAATGCATTTAAAAGCGCACGTGAACTCTTCTCCTGTTAAACCGAGATCAATAGCGTTTCTCCCAGAGAGAGATTAAATGAGAGAGAGCTATAATGCATCACTGTGCTCTATTGATATTTATGCACTGGGGTTAAATGCTCTGTTCAAATGGTCAAGGGCTCAATAAAGGCAGAGAGATGCAGCTCAGAGGCCATGAAGAGCACTGATACACTTGCATAAGCAGTTAAATGAATGAACCATTCAGCAGATGATGACCTCCCCATGATATGATGCTCTTTGGCCAGTATTTTACACACAACATCTAGCAGAATGAAGCAATTAAGGGGTGAATTTACTAAACAGCATGCGGTATTTCAATGCAAAAAATATACTAATCTATTCAGTGTGCTTGCTGTTGAAATAGTGCTGGGATATATATATTATATTCTGGGATAAAGTCATTGTCCTTATTTTCAGTGCAGACACCCCTGTTTCTATGCAAATTAGGCTTGTTTTAGATATTAGTGACGTTCAGATATTATTACAGTATATTCTTATACTAATTCTATTTATAAGAAAAAAATATATATTATATTTATATTATTTGATATTCAGACTCAATTTATTTACACTAAATATGTTTTGATGATATACTTTTGTACTTATTTAAATCATGATCCATTACACTCTAAAAAATGCTGGGTTAAAAATAACCCAAGTTGGGTTGAAAATGGACTAACCCAGCCATTGGGTTATTTTAACCCAGCATTTGGGTTGTTTAAACCTAGTGGTTGGGTTAAATCTTTGCTTAAAACAACCCAATTGCTGGGTTAAAACAACCCACTTGCTGGGTTAGTCTATTTTCAACCCAACTTGGGTGATTTTTAACCCAGCATTTTTTAGAGTGTAGGGTTCGGTTCGGTGGAAAAAAATGCTACGGCTCGGCAGAAACCGAAACCCGTCAAAAAGCCCGGCCGAATCTTAATCCGAATCCTGGATTCGGTGCATCCCTACTATAAACATAGACTTACCATACACTCTAAAGAATGTTGGGTTAAAAACAACCCAAGTTGGGTTGAAAATGGACTAACCCAGCAATTGGGTTGTTTTAACCCAGCGATTGGGTTGTTTTAAGTAAACATTTAACCCAACCGCTGGGTTAAAACGACCCATTCACTGGGTTAAAACAACCCAATTGCTGGGTTAGTCCATTTTCAACCCAACTTGGGTTGTTTTTAACCCAGCATTTTTTAGAGTGTATGTTTCTTTTTTTAGACTCTGTCAGCTGACCTTGAACGCTTTTGTTCTGCCATTTTAATTCCCTTTCCATTGTATGGAAACGTCTGTCAGTGGCTCTCTTTCCGTTGATAGACAGATTGGATTAGTGTTAGATAAAGCCCTGGCACCTGTTGGTCGTAACCCCCAAGCAGCAAATCTGCCCTGCTGTGCTTGAACTGAGTCATTATTAATAATAACTAAACAACTGGGCATTATGGAACATTAATCACCATGGAAACAGAGACAGCAGGGCCTGTTATCCACAGCTGGGGAGATCGGCTGGACATTAAATGTTGCTTCCGAATATTTAACCAGCACCTGAACGGTTTAGTGGCAGATGAAGGAAGTCTGGGTCAGATTTAATCATTACTTTCTGTTTATTTGCTGAGCTCTATGTTCCTGTAGCTCAATTGCACTAGCAGAGCTAAGATCAAAGGTTCAATTCCCTGGAAGCACACATAGTGATATTTAATGCACTGTATGTTGCTTCAGATAAAATTGCCATTGAATGTAAGTGCTGAATTAGAGGTCAAAGGTCGCAGAACTGCTACTCACATTGTGACAGCAATGCAAACAAATTCAGCCACCTTCAGCTAAAAGTATATAGGCAGTAATTGGTAAAATCATATATTACTTGGTGAAATCATATGTATATATATATATATATATATATATATATATATATATATATATATATATATATATATATATATATATATATATATATATATAAAATTATTAGAAGTTACAATTATGATGGATATACATATAGAGAGAAAGAGAGAGTATTTGTTTAGATCTTTTCCAACTTAATTTGCTTTTTTCAAGCAAAAAGATATGTTATGATATACTTTGTGCTTATTTAAATCATAATCTACTAAGTGTCTTTATTCTATCAGCTGACACAGTCATCTGTCATGTTTTCTCTCTCTCTCTCTCTCTCTCTCTCTCTCTCTCTCTCTCTCTCTCTCTCTCTCTCTCTCTCTCTCTCTCTCTCTCCAGCCTTTGCTCTGAGTTGTGCATCCCCACTGGCCCCTGATAATGGTGAAGTATCAGTCACTGGTCTTCAGATTGGGGGCGTGGCCTATTTCTCCTGTCTGAATGGCTATCAGCTCCAGGGCCCCCCCTCCCTCACGTGCAGAAATGCCACCACACCCTACTGGAGTGGCAGAGATCCCAGGTGTCAAGGTATGAGAGGACAAACTAATATTACGCCTGCATGTATTGTCTCAAGATTGCTCCACAAAAAAATTACGACTTGTTTTATTTAATTTAAATGTACCCATGTTATTCCTTTTCATTAGTCTCATAAATTTTTGGCAGTCTGCTGGAAATCTGTGCCATGAATAATGAAAATGAATGGAACTGAATGCAGAAAATTCACAGCAGTTTCTCTCTCTCTCTCTTTTCATCTTTCATGCCTAGTTGCTTGTGGGGGGACGATGAGAAATGCCACTCAGGGTCGTATTGTCTCTCCGGGGTTTCCTGGAAACTACAGCAACAATCTAACGTGTCACTGGGTACTGGAGGCCCCTGAGGGCCATCGGCTCCACGTTCACTTTGAGAAAGTGGCACTGGCTGAGGACGATGACAGGCATGTGCTTTGTGTATTTTTACTTAAAATATTTTTACTAAATATTCCCCAAAATGCCTTTAAAAGTAATGTCCTTAATTAGACAAAATTATTTTATTTTATTGTTACTGTTCAAAAGGTTGTGGAAGATATTAATACTTTTATTCAGCAAGTAACCATTACATTAATAAAAAATTACAGTAAAGACATTTATAATGTTACAAAAAATGTCTGTTTCAAATAAACCCTCTTCTTTTGACTTCCGATTTAATTAAGAATCCGGAACAAACATATTAAGCAGCAAAATGGTTTTCAACATTGATAATAATAATAGCAAAATGTTTTTGAGCATCAAATCAGCATATTAGAAGGATTTCTGAAGGATCATGTCAAGTCAAGTCAAGTCACCTATATTTGTATAGCGCTTTTTACAATGCCGATTGTTTCAAAGCAGCTTCACAGTGTTAGACAGGAAAATAATGCAACAGAATTTGATTCGGCTGTCCAGCCGCTCTGGAGAAAACAGTGAAGTCATTCAGCTCAGTTCAACTATCATATAGGGCCCTATTTTAACGATCTGAAACGCAAGTGTCAAAGCGCGAAGCGCAAGTAACTTTGTGGGCGGGTCTCGGCGCTGTTGCTATTTTCCCGGTGGGATAAATGGCTCTTGCGCCCGGCGCAAATCTAAAATGGGTTGGTCTGAAGTAGCTTCATTATTCATAGGTGTGGTTTGGGCGTAACGTGAATAAACCAATCCGAGCGTCATCCAACATTCCCTTTAAAAGCAGGTGCGCAAGTTCCATTATGGATTGCTATTATTATGGCGTATTTACCAGGCGCACGCCAGGAGCGGTTCACAGCAGAGGAGACTGATGTTCTTGTAAGAGCAGTGAAAGACAGAGAAGTGAAGTTGTAATGTTGTACATGATGGTAAAGGTGATTTCACAGTCTTTTTTTTTTTCAGTCTTTCAGTTTTTTCAGTTTTTCAGTCGATTTTTTTTCCTGGTTCTTGACGGACAAACCAATTTGTCAGATGTCCTTATATACATATATGTCTTGCCACTATTGGGCAAACAGGTCTTATCCTTAATTATTACAATTAGCCTGAATCATTTGTAAGCTAGATTTATGCCTATTTTTTCACATCTTCGTGGCACACCACAATGATTTCCGTCATCTCATGTGTTAATATTTTTTTAGTGTAACAATTTATGATTTGCAAAAATAACTGTTGCATCTGTGTAGATTACATGAGCAAAGTGTATGCGCGTTGTGCACGCTATACATTATGGTAAAGCATGCGCCCTTAAAATAGCATAATGAACAACGCGCAACGCGCCACTGACTTTAGACTAGGTTTTTTCTGGTCAGTGGCGCAATTGTTTAATGGAACAGCAAAATAGCACCAGGGATTGTTTGCGCCGGAACACGCCTCCTTTTTTGCGCTGAACCGCCCAGGGAGCGCAAGTTCATTCACTAGTTTAGCGACGTGCTTCTGTGGAGGGAAAAGCGCGCTTTGCGCGGGTGCAAAATAGGAATGACACATGCGTCGGTGTACAAAGTCAATTGCGCTGGGTGCAAGATAGGGCCCATAGTGTCAATGCAGACAGATCATATAGTTGAATATTTAGTGTCCCCAACTGAGCAAGCCAAGCCAAAGGCGACAGTGGCAAGGAACCAAAACTCCATCAGGTGACAGAATGGAGAAAAAAACCTTGGGAGAAACTAGGCTCAGTCGGGGTGCCAGTTCTCTGGCCAACAACCAAACAGTGTATGACTATGATTCAGGCAAAATTACAAGTCAGAAGTCATATTAGATAGGGAAAATTCAGAATATTTGTCCAGTTCCATCTGATTGAAGATCGGAGTCATCACGCTGGAAACGGGTTTGAGAGACTAACATTAGTGTAGATGCCATTCTTTTTATGATGTAACCAGTATCAGGTGTTGTGGGAAGTGTTCCCGGATCCGGCAGACCTAGTTAATGCAGCCTAAAACAATAATTTAACTGATTTGAATAATATAAATTGATATTGTTCTATGTGTATGCGTATGTAAAGAGATGTGTTTTTAGTCTAGATATAAACTGACAGAGTGTGTCTGCTTCCCGAACAATGCTAGGAGGACTGTTCCAGAGTTTAGGTGCTAAAACGGAAAAGGATCAACCGCCTGCAGTTGATTTTCGATATTCTAGGTATTATCAACTAGCCAGAATTTTGAGACCGCAATAGACGTGATGGAGTATGCATTAAGATCTTGCTCCAATACTGGGGAGCTAAACCATTTAGTCCTTTGTAAGTAATTAGCAAGATTTTAAAATGTATACAATGTTTAATATGGAGCCAGTGCAGTGTTGACAGAACCGGGCTAATATGGTCATACTTCCTAGTTCTAGTAAGAACTCGAGCTTCTGCGTTTTGGACCAGCTGGAGTTTGTTTATTAAGCGAGCATGGCAACCACCTAGTAGAACATTACAATAATCTAGCCTTGAGGTCGGGAATGCATGAACTGTTCAGCATTTTGGACTGAAAGCATGTGCCGTAATTTAGTTATACGTTTTTAAGATGGTAGAATGCTGTTTTACAGATGCTAGAAATGTGGCTTTCAAATGAAAGATTGGTATCATGTAACAATGAAGACTGGAGTAATGATGCTGAAAATTCAGCTTTACCATCTCAGGAATAAATTACATTTTAGATCAGATAAATTCATCCTTTAAGAGACTTAAGTGAGTTTAAGAGTGCACCATAAGAGACTTCTTTTAAAAACATAAAAAAAATCATTCCAACCCCAAACTTTAGAATGGTAGTGTACTAAGTAGATATACAAAGATTAATAGGGGGAAACTATCCAATATTATCAGGCCCATTCATCAAAATTTCATGTGATCAATTTGATATAATCCACTTTTATAAAAATAAAAAAAATAAAAATCTGTTCCCACATTTACACTTTAGTGATGCAGACTTGGTTTTGTTTGTTTTTAGGCTCCTCATAAAGGATGGGAGTAACATTGATTCTCTGCCCCTGTATGACTCGTATGCAGTCGAGTATCTGCCCATTGAGGGGGTCACCAGCACCGGCAGGCATCTGTTTATGGAATTCACCAGTGATGATACGGGCACATGCACTGGTGTTGCCATCCGATATGAAGGTATTGTATTTCCTGGACATGAGCCGTTCATGTCTTGCAGTCATTTAACAAAAAAGCTTGTTCTCTTCTGCCCCTCATTAGTTCTGATCTCTCTATAAGACCTGAACAAATTTGGTACAGCAACTGAAGAGAAGAGAGGGCCAGATATGACAGATGTAACCTAGAAACAACAGATTTCTGGGTATATTTAGTTACAGGTTAACCATCATCAAGGCTAATGATAACAGACAACACACTGAAATATCACTATAAACACTAGATAGGGATTGCAAGAACTAATAAAATGTGTACCTTAATTGCAATTTAAGTCACTTTGGATAAAAAGCTCTGCCAATTGCATAAATGTTAATGTAAATATCACTCAAAAAATTGTTATGCCTTTTTTTCAGTTTAATTAATTAAAATGAGCTAAAGAAAAACAGCATTTCGTCACAACTTGATTTAACTGTGTTCAGTCAACCTAATATATTTAAAACTGATGTTTACTTAATTCATTTGTGTTTTAACTACATAAATAATTTTTAGTGCTGGGCAATCGATTAATCGAGATCAATCCCATCCAAAATAAAAGTTTATGTTTACATAATATATGTGTGTTTACTGTGTATAATTATTATATAAAAACACACTCCTTCATGTATATATTTAAGAAACATTTGCATGTATAAACTGTATATATTTATATAATTTATCTTATATATAAATATTTTATATATAAATATAACATATTTTTCTTAAATATATACATGCATGTGTGTGTATTTATATATACATAATAAGTATACACAGTACACACACATATATTATGTAAACAAAGTTTTATTTTGGATGTGATTAATCGCGATTAATTTAAGTTTGATGAGTCATTTTATAAAAGTATCAAGTTCACCATTGGACCAACTCAATTACATTAAATTGCGTGAATTTATTTTTTATGAGTTGGGGCTTGTTTGATCCTGCCCTCAATTAAATTGAGTTTGTTCAATGAGTTATTTTTTTGAGTGTACATGTTTCAATGTTCATGAGATAAACAAAAAATTTGAACACTGTTGTATTGTTGTGTTTATTATACTGTATAAAGAGACTGTTAATGTTGAATTTTTCTGCATGTTTTTCAGCGTTTGCTCAGGGCAGCTGTTATGAGCCATTTGTGAAGTATGGAAATTTCTCCACGAGTGATCCTGCGTTTGGAGTTGGTTCTGTGGTGGAGTTCACCTGTGAGCCGGGTTACACATTGGAGCAGGGCGCTGTTATTTTAGAGTGTGTAAATGTTGAAAATCCACAATGGAATGAGACGGAACCAGCATGCCGAGGTGATTTTGTGTCTGTGATGGCTTGCACAACTAAACTTTAGTTTATTTTAGTAAATGTCATCTCTGATTTAATTTTGGTTTTTACATGCCATTTGAAGCCAATATGAAATCAAAATTGATTTAGTTCTCAAAGGGATTTAGTTCTCTAAAAAAGATCTGCAAGGTTATAAAGCTCCAAGTCCACTCCAAAGGGAGATATTTTATTTAACAGAATTCACTTTACAAGAACTACAACAAATGACTCGTTTGAACTACAATGTGTTTTTTTTTTCCAGATCTTGTGAAGTCATAATGGTACTCATTTAAATAATCCCTGCCCACGGAATATGCAAAAAAGGGGGCGAGGCCCCTGCTGCTATGTCAAAGAGACGCTGTTTTTTTTCACCCCAAAACTCATTTGTTTGACCTGCCTAAAGCTGACGAACTTGATTCATTTATTTTAAACACTGTTCCTGAACATTATAACCCCAATGTTTCTGCACATTTTACTGAGGACAGCTTCCAGAACCTAAAAGAGCACAATGCATGCAAGTTACACACAAAAGCTTCTCCTGAAATGGAGCAGTTCCCACTTTGTCAGGACAATCTGTAGTTTGTAGATCACAACTTGTAAGTTTTCTATTCACAGTTCCAATTATAAGTTTTATGTTGCTGCTACGATGTAAACAAAGGGCAAAGCTTTGCCTCCGCTCGCATTTCCCAAACACCAATCACAACACACTGGGTCAGCTAACCAATCACAGCACATTTCATATTTCAGAGAGAGGGGCTTCATCGAAACAGGAACTATACGGCGCATTAGAGCCAGACTGGGGAGAGAGGTGGTTTAATAATGTAAAATATGTGAAATATATTGTGTTTTTTAACAATCAAGCATGAAAGCATATTCTAGTACACCTCAAAAACTAAATCAAGACCCCAATAATGGGACCTCTTTAATGTTAAAATAATTTATTTTTATTTTCCATTACAATAAAACTAAGTTGCATGAACAAAATCCCTAGTATTGTATACAATTATGATAGAATATATAATGGTTCAATAAAAAGCAAAAACACATCCAATGCACATTATTTATTCATCATTTTGTAGATGTAGAATTCAAAAATCTTGTTGAATTTTATGTCCAAAGTGTACATCGCCATCTTGTTCCAACCAACGTGATTTGAACGCATCTGCCCCCAGTCTCACAGAGGAGGCTTAAGTTTAGTCCTAGACTAAAATACATATTTGAGCTGTTTTAACTGAGAGAAACTTGCACTGGCATATCTTAAAATATGTCAGGGCTATTGCACACCAGTAATGTTTTTATCTTAGGCCATTTTTTAAAGCTACTTAAATGTCCTAATTAAGCTATGGCCTAATCCTGGTTTAATCTAAGTCCTGTCTGTGAAACCAGGTCCTGATGTTGTAATTATGAATTCGCAATACTAACTTCCAAGGAGGACTTCAACGCAGCATTTGTGTTTTACAGCGGTGTGCAGTGGAGAAATAACAGATTCAGCAGGTGTGGTGCTTTCTCCAAACTGGCCTGAAGCATACGACAAAGGTCAGGATTGTATCTGGGGTCTACATGTGGAGGAGGACAAGAGATTTATGCTGGATGTCCAGGTGTGAGTATCTGAACCTATATGCATGTGTGTGGACAGAAGGGATAGATGGTTATGTTTTAGGACTGGCTTTGTGTAGGTATTTGTGTGTTGCTTTTTCCTCTAATGAGAATGCTTTCACTTCTCTATTAGCATTCGGTTCAGTTCACCACCTTCCAATTACAGGGGAACAGTGTGTGTAATGACAGCTGATTAATTGATTTAGCACAGACATGGAGGCCACCCACGGATTCATTAACACAGAGCACTAATGGGCCAGCATTCAGGTGCCAGGCTGAACACCAGGACAGGGATCACACCTGCACATGCTTCAAGACAGCGGAGTTTCTTCAATATCTCAGTGACAATATCTCAAAAGCTGAGTGAAATATCAAGGCAATCATTTTTAATAGAGCTTTAATTGAAAACCACAGATATTGGTGGGTTTTGGGGTGGGAGTTTGGAGTTATGGGTGGGTATTAGGTATTGGTTTAGGTAAGTTTGAAGTGATATTTTTGGGTTTTAGGCTGCTGGGGTTTGTGGTGTATGAGTGAAGGTTAGGGTAGTATGGATTATTATTTGGTGATATAGGTTTGGAGTTATATGGGTGGGTTTTGTGGCTGGGTGGATTTGGATTTGGGTGGGATAGAGTGCATTAGTGTCTGCCCCCTTTTTCATCAGCAGTGGTTCTGGAAGTATTTTTTCATTATTTTTTCCCATAGAGATCTTTTTAAAGAGTTATAAGCAATGAATCAAGGCAATCAGCTACGAGGTGAATCACAAAAATACAAACGTTGATTTGAAGCAAAAGGGTATTTGAAAATCTGACAAAAACACAATGGTACAAGACTGTGTTCAGCTTTAGTGTATACACACTAAATATATACTGTATATACACACACACACACTGTCTTCGTGGGAACTCTCCATAGACGTAATGATTTTTATACTGTACAAACTGTATATTCTATCCCCTTACACCAGCCCTAGCCCTAAACCTACACTCTAAAAAAAAAAAAGGTTCTATATGGCACCAAAAATAGTTCTTGGCTCGTAATCATAGGGGAACCTTTTTTAGTGCTATATAGCACCATTTTTGGTGCTTCAGTGGTTCTTCAGCGGTTCTTCAGAGGTTCTTCACCGGTTCTTCAGAGGTTCTTCACCGGTTCTTTGACTAAGGTGCTATATAGCACCTCTGAAGAACCGCTGAAGAACCACTGAAGCACCAAAATTGGTGCTATATATTACTAAAAAAGGTTCCCCTATGATTACGAGCCTTTTTTTTAGAGTGTACCCATCACAAAACTTTCTGCATTTTTACATAAAAAAAAAAAAAAACTCATTCTGTATGATTTATAGGCGTGTTTCCTCATGGGGACCGCAATTTAGGTCCCCACGGTGACACGAAAGTCAAGACCCCATGAGTCAGTATGAAACGCACACACACACACACACACACACACACACACACACACACACACACACACACACACACATATATAGCATTATGCATCATGGGTAATGTACACCGACCAGGCATAACATTATGAGGTGAAGTGAATATCACAGATTATCTCTTCTTCACAGCACCTGTTAGTGGGTGGGATATATTAGGCAGCAAGTGAACATTTTGCCCTGATGTGTTAGAAGCAGGAAAAATGGGCATGCTTAAGGATTTGAGGGAGTTTGACAAGGGCCAAATTGTGATGGCTAGACGACTGGGTCAGAGCATCTCCAAAACTGCAGCTCTTGTGGGGTGTTCCCGGTCTGCAGTGGTCAGTATCTATCAGAAGTGGTCCAAGGAAGGAACAGTGGTGAACCGTTGACAGGGTCATGGGCGGCCAAGGCTCATTGATGCACATGGGGAGCGAAGGCTGGCCCCTGTGGTCCAATCAAACAGACGTGCTACTGTAGCTCAAATGACACAAGAAGTTGATGCTGGTTCTGATAGAAAGGTGTCAGAATACACAGTGCATCACAGTTTTTGTTGTGTATGGGGTTGCATAGCTGCAGACCAGTCAGGATGCCCATGCTGACCCCTGTCCACCGCCAAAAGCACCAAGTGGGCACGTGAGCATCAGAACTGGACCACGGAGCAATGGAAGAAGGTGGCTTGGTCTGATGAATCACGTTTTCTTTTACATCACGCGTGTGTGCGTCACTTACCTGGGGAACACATGGCACCAGGATGCACTATAGGAAGAAGGCAAGCCAGCGGAGGCAGGGTGATGCTTTGGGCAATGTTCTGCTGGGAAACCTTGGGTCCAGCCATCCATGTGGATGTTACTGTGACACGTACCACCTTCCTAAGCGTTGCAGACCATGTACACCCTTTCATGTAAACGTTATTCCCTGGTGGCTGTAGCCTCTTTTAGCAGGATAATGCACCCTGACACAAAGCAAAAATTGTTCAGGAATGGTTTGAGGAGCACAACAACAAGTTTGAGATGTTGACTTGGCCTCCAAATTTCCCAGATCTCAATCCAATCGAGCATCTGTGGGATGTGCTGAACAAACAAGTCCAATCCATGGAGGCTCCACCTCGCAACTTACAGGACTTATAGAAACTGCTGCTAACATCTTGGTGCCAGATACCACAGCTCACCTTTAGGGGTCTAGTGGAGTCCATGCCTCAATGGGTCAGGGCTGTTTTGGCAGCAAAAGGGGGACCAACACAATATTAGGAAGGTGGTCATATTTTATGCCTGATCGGTGTAGATTTCACCACAAATTCCAGTTAAACACAATTATTTTACAAATAAGCTTAAGTAATGCAGTACATTGGGCAAATACCATTGATTAACAACCTTGTAGCTCACAGTAGGTCTGTCTTTAAAGGTTTATAAGTTACTGTTCAAAATGAATTTCCCAATGTAAAGAATGATTTTTTACTTTTGTAACCTGACTATTGCACTCTACAGGTAGGGTTAGAGTGATATGAGTTGGTTTTGTGGATTTATTGGTGGTTTTTGTGGTGGTATAAGTGGGGATTAGGGTGGTATGAATTGGTTTTGAGTGGTAGATATGAGGTGATATTGTGGGGTTTGGCATGAACTCAAGAGATTGCTTTGTCAGGATGACAAAATAGGGTTTCCAGAAGCCCCTGATGTGGAGTTTTAAAACCAACCTACTCAATTTTATTCATTATTATATATGAAGAAAAGTAAAATTAACCTTTTTTTATTGCTCTGACATTCTCCCTTATTTACTTCCAAGAGACCAATGGTCCATCAGTCATCAAGTCTTCCTGAGGCTGTGACATTTTCTCTGCACCCAGAGCCTCTGTGTCCCAACATGCATCATTAGCTCAGCTTGACTGGCTTCTGCTAAACTGCATCTTCCAAACTTACTCTCTAAACACGCACACACACTTAGGTGAATAGACTT
Organism: Gobio gobio; assembly: GCF_949357685.1. NCBI lineage: Eukaryota > Metazoa > Chordata > Actinopteri > Cypriniformes > Gobionidae > Gobio > Gobio gobio. Next base: position 33,983,000 of record NC_137118.1, on the reverse strand, counting down.
AACAATGAGCCAGTTTGGTGGAAGAGGGGGAAAAAACATCTTAATTCATCTCAGCTAATCATCAGGATGTGTATATCCATCTTAATTTAACTCTGTATTTTTCCCCTGTTGTACAATACAGTGAATATTAACACAGCTCATCTGTGACCTTCCCAAACAACAGAACCCAAAGGGCTGACAGCCATGTGACGCCCTGAGGGTTCTGCCTCTGCTTTCCAACATTACACTAAATAAATCTCATTTCTTTGCGAAATGTCACTTCCCCACTGAAGAGGTAAATGCAGCCTCCCGATAGATTAAGGAATCTAAACATTGGCCTTTATTGCCATTTAGCATGACAGAATGGGAAACATGATTGATTCTCAGCGAGGATACTGTTGTGTAAAAACCTGCCTAGGCTGCGTAATTTGTTTTTCCCTTGCATTACTCATGTTAGTTCAGAAATGAAGATGAATTGCAGAATGACGTCAACATACCATCTGGGGAAAAATGTGGCTGGTCAAGCTTTTTATGTTAGGATGGCAGCATTCTTCTTAATTAAAGGGATAGCTCACCAAAAATGAATTTTGCTTTAAACCTGTATGATTTTTTGTTTTTTTGTTTTGTGCAATACAAAATAAACAGCAAATAAATAGCATATTTAGCATTATCTTTAATCACTTTAAAGGTGTCATGAACTGGCTTTTTTATTTGTTTATACTGTTGTCTGAGGTCTACTTGTGACGTTTGCGTGGTTTTTACATTAAAAAACATCATAATGAATAAGTAATAGGCTATTTTCTGGCCTGGTTTTGAGCCTAGCTCTTGAAACGCTCTGTTTTTATGGGTGTGCCTCATTGAAGACTTAGAAGTAAACACCCACTGCTATGATTGGATAAGCTCTGCATATTTAATGAGCTTCGACTCCCTCATGAGTACGCGTGAGGCATTGTTTTGAAAGCGTGGTGGGAAACGACAACTGGAATGATTCGTCCTTCAGGGCTCGCAAAATGTCTTTATCAAACAAACACAAAGATTTATCTCTCATCCACCCGCAATTAATATGAATGTTATTTTATATTACTTGGCCCGCCCGGTCGGTGGATATACGCGTGCGCCAAGTACGTTGCAGACAGCATGATCAAAACTTCCGCGATTGTATTTTTTTAAGTCAAGAGAGTGAACAACATGCATCAAGAAAGGAATTTTTTTTCACTATTTAATATGATACGTATTGGTAGCCCGTCTGGAAAACACATAGCCCAGGGACGTTGGGCTTTGCGAGTCTTGTGACAGCGTGGTAAGTTATGTTTAGTTAGACATGTACACAATGTTACATTGTATTTGATCTGTAACAATGCAATACTATCACAAATTTAAAAAAAATTTACTCACATTAGTGTGTTGCTTCATTCATTCATGTAATCTCATCCTGTTTGCAAATCCAGTCTCTTGTTTACAAACGAATCCGGTGAAATGAACATACGTGCAATGTCTTCCCCACGTGAGCTGGATATTCATTAAAAATAAAGTTTAACCACACATTTCCAATATTAGAATCCGAAGAAAGCTTATGCAGCGACTGTGTTCTTCCACAACCAGGCACAGCACAATATCTTGCTATCTTCGGCATGTTTATTGCACGGTAGCACGATCCGTTTAGCTCCACGAGTCGTGGGCAGGGCTACAGAATCAGGCGTACATATTTATCTGTTGAGGCGCCGTTTCAGAATACGATGACATCAAGGGTCGACATATTCTGAGATCGAGCATTTCCTGGGCCTGGTGTCAATAAAAGCTTTTCTTTGACTAACAAGGAAGTTTTCAGCTCCGAAACTTACAGGATATTCTTCTATCACGATAATTTTTCATATATCAAAGGCTCAAGGGAAAGTTGATTTCTCAATTCATGACCCTTTAAGTTTTGCAACTGTAGGTTATTTAATAAAGGGAAATTTAAATGAGTTATATATTATACTATTGCTATAAAATTATATTAATGAATTATACGTTCAGAGTTTTTCAAAACAACGAGCTGAGAATGATCACAAACAGACCTGAGCTACATTAATGGTGTGCATTCACGTGTGTTGTTTTATTAGTCTTCGTCTGGGGAAGAATGACCTGCTGACCTTTTATGATGGGGATGACCTCACAGCCAACATCCTGGGCCAGTACAGTGGTTTCCTCCCACGATTCAGAGTCTACACCTCTACGGCTGATGTGACCATCCAGTTTCAATCTGATCCAGCCTCCAATGTCTACGGATACAACAATGGCTTTGTAGTGCATTTCTTTGGTAAGTGGCGCTATGAGAATGTTGCTTAACGGCTTTACGATAAGTATTTTAACAGTGACATTAGTGCAAAATGATTCTGTTTTTAAGGGAACACTGATCAAATGAGAACAATCATTAATATATCTGTTCAGCTAGTGCTTGTATTCTCCTAAATTGAATCATAATTGGAAAGTGATGGTCCCCTAGTGTCTGAACAATAGAGGTGCCAATCTGCTTGGCAGTGCCCATGACTGGCAAAGACTGAGATGGGCAACTGTTTTCTCATAGCAGTCTCCCACATGTAAAGCTTAATGGTAAAAACAGAAAAATCCCAAGACCACATGCCTCTTTTCTCCTTCTGCCAACCAAATACTAGAAGTGGCACGCAACGACACATGCGCAGAGCTGCCAGAAATCCTTAACGGCTGGAAGAGCACATCTCATCCTGACTTGACCCATGGAACCGTTATTACCTACCAGTGTTACCCAGGCTTCCATCTGCAGGGCTCAGAGATCCTGATGTGCCAGTGGGATCTGACGTGGAGTGGAGACGTTCCCCTTTGTGAGAAAAGTAAGAGCTAACATCACACTTAAAGGTCACACCAGATCATTAGTGCTTAAGTCCACTCTGGGAAAACTTAATTAACATGGTGATAATGACTGCATAGGTTTAAAGCTAGGTCAGCTGCCACCTGCTGGTGAATTAAGGTAGTAGCCTACATAGAAAGCAGTAAGTGCCCTAGCATGATAGATGCAGTCAGATGCAAAATTGTTGAAAATGCAAGGTTTTTAGAAACACTAGCTGGCAAGGTCTGTGGGCTTAGCAATGGTGATTTGATGGTTTGAGTTTGAGAATATTTTTTTGATCATAAGAAGAAACATTCCTCAATATAATGAAGTGCATCACAGTAGAATGGGCCAAAACCTCTGCGCATATCCTTTATTTAAAAAGGATTGATTAAAAATCAATATTATAATATAACATTGTTTTTTTATATATATTATTAATGTTTTAATCAGTTAAGGAACATTTTATATATACACTCTAAAAAAAAAAAGGTTCTATATTGCACCAAAAATGGTCCTTGGCTCGTAATCATAGGGGAACCTTTTTTAGTGCTATATAGCACCAATTTTGGTGCTTCAGTGGTTCTTCAGCGGTTCTTCAGAGGTTCTTCAGCGGTTCTTCAGAGGTTCTTCACCGGTTCTTTGACTAAGGTGCTATATAGCACCTCTGAAGAACCGCTGAAGAACCACTGAAGCACCAAAATTGGTGCTATATAGCACTAAAAAAGGTTCCCCTATGATTACGAGCCTTTTTTTTTAGAGTGTATAAATACACAGATCAGGCATAACATTATGACATTACCTTCCTAATATTGTGTTGGTCCCCCTTTTGCTGCCAAAACAGCCCTGACCCGTTGAGGCATGGACTCCACTAGACCCCTGAAGGTGTGCTGTGGTATCTGTCACCATGATGTTAGCAGCAGATCCTTTAAGTCCTTTAAGTTACGAGGTGGGGCCTCCATGGATCGGACTTGTTTGTTCAGCACATCCCACAGATGCTCGAATGGATTGAGATCTGGGGAATTTGGAGGGCAAGTCAACATCTCAAACTCGTTGTTGTGCTCCTCAAACCATTCATGAACCATTTTTGCTTTGTGGCAGGCGCATTATCCAGCTGAAAGAGCCCACAGCCACCTGGGAATACCATTTCCATGAAAGGGTGTACATGATCTGCAACAATGCTTAGGTAGGTGGTACGTGTCAAAGTAACTTTCACATGGCTGCCAGGACCGAAGGTTTCAGCAGAACATTGCCCAAAGTATCACACTGCCTCGACCTTGCCTTCTTCCCGAAGTTCATCGTGGTGCCATGTATTCTCTCCGGCACTTGGCCATCCACGTGATGTAAAACAAAATGTGATTCATCAGACCAGGCCACCTTCTTCCATTGCTCCGTGGTCCAGTTCTGATACTCATACACTTTCGGAGGTGGACAGGGGTCAGCATGGGCATCCTGACTGGTCTGCGGCTATGCAGCCCCATACGCAACAAACTGCGATGCACTGTGTATTCTGACACCTTTTTATCAGAACCAGCATTAACTACTTGAGTAATTTGAGCTACAGTAGCTCGTCTATTTGATCGGACAACATGGGCCAGCCTTCGCTCCCCACGTGCATCAATGAGCCTTGGCCGCCCATGACCCTGTCGTCGGTTCATCACTATTCCTTCCTTGGACCACTTTTGATAGATACTACTGACCACTGCAGACCAGGAACACCCCGCAAGACCTGTAGTTTTGAAGATGCTCTAACCCAGTCCTCTCGCCATCACAATTTGGCCCTTGTCAAACTCACTCAAATCCTCATGCTTGCCTATTTTTCCTGCTTCTAACACATCAACTTTGAGGACAAAACTTGCACTTACTGCCTAATATATCCCACCCAATAACAGGTGCTTTGAAGAAGAGATAGTCAGTGTTATTCACTTCACCTGGTCATAATGTTATGCCTGATTGTATATATATATATATATATATATATATATATATATATATATATATATATATATATATATATATATGATATACATGATATGATATTTGCACAAAACACTTCTCTTCTCTAGTTTTCTTATTTAGCTACTTATCTTCATATGTTTTTCAGTTTTGGGGCAATGTTTACAGTTTTGTGTTTGAATTTGTTTATTTTTTTATTATTATTCTGTGTTTTTATTTGTGATATTTTCCTAGTTATGTCATGTGAGGATCCGGGACTCGTGGACAACAGCCGCAGACTGGTGACCGGCTCTCGTTACGCTGTGGGGTCGTCTGTGGAGTACATCTGCAACAAAGGATACTTGCTTTCTGGCCCTGGAGTACTCACTTGCTACAGCAGAGAAACTGCAGACCCAAAGTGGAGTGAAAAACTGCCAAAATGTGTCCGTAAGTATCCGTCAGAGTAACAAAAAATGCAACCTAAACTGATCTGACTTCAGTTCTTCTTACACTCTATTGCCATCTAGTGGACTTCAGGATTACTGCATTCCAACACATACAAGTGTATTCCAGCAGACTGATCTGTTTTTTGTCTTCTCTCTCTTTAGCTGAGAGATATGAACCTTGCAGTAACCCTGGTGCCCCATCCACGGCCATCCAGGGTTCCGAGAAAGCTTTCTTCCAGGCAGGAGAGACTCTGAGCTTCACCTGTCGTGTAGGTTATGTGCTTCAGGGTGATGCCACTATCCACTGCATCCCGGGACATCCATCTCAATGGAGTGGTGCGCCCCCTATGTGCAGAGGTAGGAACTGCGCTCCTAAAGTCCTCATCCTGACATGCATCTTATATGAAATTGCTTCAAGTGTCTCTGTTGTTTCTGGTGTTTTTCAGCTTCTTCGAGAAACATTGAGGAACACAGGCTGAATGGTGATACTATTCAAAACACTTGAGATTTAACCATCTTAATTCATTATCATATTGGCCAGGTTTCACAGACAGGGCTAAGATTAAGCAAGGATTAGGCCTTAGTTCAATTAAGGCATTTAAGTAGCTTTTATAAACATGCCTTAAAAAAACATTACTGGTGTGCGTCTTGAGACAAAATATATTTTAAGATTTGTCAGTGCAAGTTGTTTTCAGTTAAAACAGCTCAAACATGCATTTTAGTTTTGGACTAGCATAAACCTTGTCTGTGAAACTGGGGAAATAATTGTATGTATTTTTTTAAATATTCTGTAAAATGTCCACATTATAGCTGCTGATTCAGAGTTTGATGTGGAGGGCGTCAACATTGCCATCGCAGTTCTGATTCCTGTTGCAGTGGTGCTGATGCTCCTCTTAGTCTTTTTCCTCTGCATTTCAATGTAAGTTCCAAGGGCCGGGAAAAAGACATGGCTTTTTATTGTTTTGGTTTGTTTTTCACTAATAAGGTTGTGTCTCTGCAGAGCTCAAAGCAAGACTCTTCAGCTCCCCGGGTCGTCTTCTCCACCGTACGACAACATGACTGAAGAATCTGCGTTTGACAACCCTGTGTATGAGACAGGAGTAAGTATGGATGCCATGAACCTCAGAGACGTGGACTCTCACAACACCATCGTCCTGTCCTGATCAACCCTGCCTGCCATTCTGTCATTCCACCTGTCATCTATGACTCTGACCTGATCCGCAGAACAAATAAAAGGAATTTGACCAGTTAGATGGCTAAACCCTTTTAAGTTAAAGGCCGGTATTTATAATGTAGCAGTATCAGTACCATGTAATGGCGCTTCTAAAGAATTTAGGAGCAGGTATATCATGAGCTTATTGTTGCATAAACAACATTTTTTGGGGGGACTTAAGAAATTATTGAATTTATTTATTTTTCTTATAACAACTAAGAAGTTAAAAAATGTTGCTGTATATTCATAACATCCACATGAAAGGGTAAGAAAAAATAAATTTCAGTCCAGAAAGAAAGACTCTAGGTCCCTTGAAAACATTCATTTTAAATAAAAATTTAAAAACATTTAGGCTTGAGGCCATGGGTCATGGGTAGCTAGAACTCAGCAGATGGTGTGTGCGTGCGTGTGTGTGTCTCAGTTTACCCTCTGCATGTTCACTATTTGTACATTCTAATACTGGTGTGTACCTCATATTAACCAAAAATGCATCTCCTAATCATACAGCATCCAGGATGATGTCTTATGTTCACGACTTCCCGTCATTCATCATTTTTGTGTTTCATGTTTTCATAACTTTCCTCTCTTTTGATTCAAATAAGCATAGTAAAGAATTTGCTTTTGAATTTGCATGTGTATCATACATTAACATATCAAAAGTTCAAAAGTTTAGGGTCTGTGACATTTAAAGAAAAATTTTCCACTTCTATTCAGCAAAGATGCATTAAATTGATCAAACATGACAGTAAAGACATTTATAATGTAAAGTTTTCTATTTCTAATAAATTATGCTTTTTTATAATTATAACTTTCTGTTCATCAAAGAATCCTAGAATATCCATAAGGGTTTCCAAAAAAAAAAATATTAAAGAGCACAATTGTTTTCAACATTGATAATTGTTACATTGGAATTTGTATGTACATGTGTAGTTAAAATGGAATAAAAATAATAATAGAACATTCATAATAAGAAGAAATGTTTCATGAGCATCAAATCATTAGAATGATTTCTGAAGGATCATGTGACACTGAAGACTGGAGTAATGATGCTGAAAAGCTTTTTTAGCCATTACAGGAATAAATTATATTTTAAAATGTATTCAAACAGAAAATTGTTATTTTTAAATTATAATATTTCACAATATGGATGTTTTACTGTATTTGTGATCAAAAATATTCAAAGTCTTACCGACCCAAACTTTTGAACGGTGTGCTATTCTAGGATATATGACTTCCAAAGCTTTGCATTTTTAATTGAAATGTTTTATTTATTTATTTATTTAATTGTCTTGAGTATAACTTGGTCACCAGTCCAGTTGTATTTAAGGGGGCTCTGCTTAAATACAATAAGACCAAGAGAAACCACTGTACTGTTCTGAAATCTTATTTGTTTATCTTTTCAGGATGCAAGGCAATACGAGGTGTGTATGTAAAATCCATCTGTCTTTTATTCGGCATCTCTCCTCTTTTTCTGCTGGGTTCCTGTAAATGTATTTTTTTTTCCTGCCAGCACTATGGTGGAAAATAGGGTGTTATTAGCACATAAGAGCCTGAGGTTTGTGTTGTACTTTTTATTTGTCTGGTAAAACATCCCAAGGCTCACACCTTGAGATTGGACTATTTCAGAAAGCACCAAGAGGGTTCTTGGTTTCACATTGAGGAACAACAGAGATGAGAACTGTTTTCCCCCACAACCTGACTCTCAGGTGGGAGAGTGTCTGAGGGTCTTGAGTTCCAGTGGTGCTTCAGTTGCACTGGTGATGGTGATAAAAGCCATTTATCTATGTATAAAACGCTGTCACTGCATGGGGGCGTATTTGCAGAACACTTTGTAAATAAACTGTCCAAAACTATAGTATGCTGTTGTGTGTTTATTATGCAATATTGTGTGTAGCTGTTGAACTTTTATTTGACTATTTGGCCAGCTATTTATTGAACAGCATCTCCTCTTTATTTATTATATATATATATATATATATATTTTTTTTTTTATATAGAATATATTCTATTATAATATACTTTGAATATCTATGGATATAAATATGAATAGGCTATTACTTGACCTAAATATTTAATATCTATATATAAATATTCATCTAAATACACATATTTAACCAATGAATGAATAAATGAATGTTTCACCGCTATTGTTCCGTGCTCACTGACGATTGTATAACTAGTCATCAAAAAAAAATAATCTCTTCCGTTACGCGCATTGGTTCATGTTACGCCGGCGACCAAACAGACCAATCAGAGGCCAGAGAATTCCCTCACAATACAAAGAAGCTTGAACACGTAAACAAACCGGATAAAGGCATCTGCTTTCTAACCCTTACTGGTTGATGTATTGAACAAGCTACTCACACCCACAAACAAAATACATATTAACGATTCCCACAATGACTCCATCGACGGAGAGGTTTTATAAACAGAGGAAAAGAGCAAGATGGCTCCACCGTTGACGGGTAGTGATGCCTGACCGCGAGCGAATCATTGTCTTAAACCGACTCTTTTTCAAGATCCATTTGAACCGATTCGCAAAGCGTTTGTAAAACACCCGAATGCAAACAATGGATGGTTCACCCAAAAGTTAAACCTCTGTCATAATTTTCTCACCCCCATGCTGAGTTTTAAATGCACGGCTTTCGTTCTTCTGTTATGAAAGAATAATGGCAGTTTCAGTCACCATTCACTTTTATTGTCAAGATGAAAGATGCAAGTGAATGGTGACTGAGGCTGTCTATGCCTAACATTATTTTACCAAGTGCTTGGAGGGTGAGTAAATGTTTTACTTATTTTTTATTTCTGGGTTGACTATCCCTTGTAAGAGACAACTTTGGTTGTGAAAGTGTGAAGTGAGTGACATGTTGTACAATATTGAAAAATAGATCAATATTAATTATTTATTCGATAATAAAAATCAGCGATGGCAAAACAGTGAATTGATTCTAATGCACCGGTTCATCAAAACGAACCGATTCTCTAAATGAATTGAATTCCCAGCTCAACTGACTGGCCCACGCATGCGCACAAAGGTTTGTGCGTCAGTTAGCGCGAGCGTTCCTTCATCACAACAGAGACGCTCTGCCGTTAAGTCGCTCGTTCACCGGGAGAAAAACGTCTGCTTTTCGCCGCTGCCAGTTCCTCGGAAGAGTTGTTCTTCGGGGGGCTTAATGTTTGACTTCTTCGCATCATGGACTTAATGATAATTTCTGTGTCTTTATTATTCCTTCTCTTACCGGGCCGGAGTCTCATACAGCACCGGGGATAGAGGCCTCCGCGCGCCTGCTCGATTAACGGAGAGCCCGCGCGGAGCCATAACAGACACGGGCGGAAATTCTGAGGCGATTTTGGTAGAGGTCAGAGGCTACTCGTCTGACAGGAGTCGGGGTGTAGCGGCCAAGGGAGTCAGAAACAGTCCTGGCCGGTGTTGATGTGGGGTAAAATGGAGACCCCGACGATCGTGTACGATCTGGATACCTCCGGTGGGCTGATGGAGGTAAGTAAGACAAACACATACACACACATAACGTTACACCCGTTTATTCCTCTCGTTATTGTCTGGTTAGTATTCCCAATGTAGCCGCTATTTGCTCACTAATGTCATCCATAGGCTCCCTTCACATGAACGTGTGCGCGCGCTCACGGTCACGGCCCAACAATGGTTTGAGCGGCTGATGTGATGTAAGACGCGTGCAGATGTTTCACTAATGAGTTTCTAAACCTCTCACGCTTCCCTCTTGCAGCAAATCCAGACTCTGCTGGCGCCGCCCAAGTCTGAGGATGGAGAGAAGAGGACCAGGAAACCGGACAGGAACACCAGGAGAGCCGGCAGGGCCACCAATCACGACACCTGCGACAGCTGCCGGGAAGGAGGGGACCTGCTGTGTTGTGATCACTGCCCCGCTGCCTTCCATCTACAGTGCTGGTGTGTGTGATGCTGGGGCTGGGACAAAATTGGGCCCAGGACCAGGCCTGTGATGCTTGTTTAGTTGGAGCGCAGAAGTCATTTGTGCTGCATTTTTGCGGTGACAACTAGACATTCTTCAGATTTGGTTGATGTTTCTTCATATGTTGCCAGATGGAACATTATGGAGGCTGGGTTTATTTATATGCTGTCTGGTGTTTTTTGAATAAGCAGGGAGCTGACAAATAATCATTAACTACGGACATCTGAAGGCCACGATCACGTCTCCATTATGGAGAGATCTGATTGAGATTATGAGATGGATTTTCCTTAATCATCCATCAGTTTGTCAGATGTTTGCAGATCTGTGATCGCTTCGCTTTGTTTATATTTTTTTCTAAATGCATGTTTTAGGTCTTCTTGTGATCAAATCATCCATACTTGTGTTTTTAAAAGAATTTTAAAGAACAAACTTCTGTCTGACGATGTATGCAGGATTTCTCCAATCATTTAGTGCGCATAAACCCTGCAAACTCGTGTTCATTTGCCTCCACTTTTGAGTGCAGCGCCCAAATCTCAAAATCCAATCAACAGCCAATGGATAGAACCTACCGCCCTACGTTTTTTTTCTTTTTCGATAATCCATTACACTCGTATGTACGTCAGAGTATGGAAGAAAAGATCTGTTGCTATTTCCATTTCATCACAACTTTAAACTCACTTTGTGCTAGTCGGTCAGCTTGAATTTCTGTATTTTCTCATTGTTTATTCTTTGTGTTTGGGAGCTGAAATGATTCCATGTGTGTTTGAGGGGAAACACATGCAGCTGGTGCTGTGCAGCCCACGGGCCCGGGAATTCTGCCACACTGGCCTTCATTTTTTGTGTAGTCTCGAATAGATTTTCTGGGATTGATCTTCAAAACAAAACTGCAATAGCATGTCAAGATCTTTTAATGGGTCTGTTGTGTTATTAGATGAATCAGTCTTGAAGTTATTTGAAAGAATTAGAAAGATAGAACGGTTTCTATTTGCTTGATGTTTTTTTACAGAGTTTTTGAAGTAATCCGAGAGCCTTGTGCTTTTGAGCTTCATGGCTTATTTCTTCTAAACCATCTGTAGAACAGAAGCGTTTAGACATTGATCTGTTTGCATGTGTGCAGTGTATTAAAAAATGGAAACTCCTTTCTTACATTGTGAACTATTGATTTAGCATCTCTATGCAGGCTCTGGGTACAAATGGTTAATTCAAATTCACCTCCTTTAAAACATATCATCTTGTATTTATGTTTAACGTAGGCTTGGCTTTAGAAACTACTAAAGTTATAGTATCATGCTGGATATTGTTTGCTTCATTTGAATCTCACACTCAGAGTAGACTGGAGTACAAAGCTGGTCTGCCATCCTATGCTCGTTTATTGTAGTATTGAATGGCTGTTCATACCGTAACTGTCTATGTTTGTTCTGTGTTAGATGATGCCTGTAGTTTCATCTCTTGACTTTGTTTACATTTCTTTAGTAACCCACCAATGAGCAGAGAAATGCTGCCCCCTGGTGACTGGATGTGTCATCGCTGCAATGTCCGCAAGAAGGTTGGTGTCCCGTCTGTTATGAAACAACCACTCATGTTGTGCAGTTATCCATCCAATTTTTTCATGAGAATAGTTTATAAATTGTTGACAAGAGAAGCTTTAAGATCTCCCTGCAGGTAATCATTTGAAAGCAAATAAATTAAGACAGAGATAAACATTTGTATTTACAGTGTTGTACTGTAAACTAAGTAATAATAATTATTATTAAATGTATTATTATTTGTACAATTTAAATACGATTATATTTTTAATAATAACAATAGTTAGGGCTGGTCCGAATACCATTTTTGAGATTCGAAGCTTCGGTAGTAATCAACATTGAATATTCGAAGCTTCGTAGAGAGGGGGCTGAACATATTCTTCTCTCTAATAAAGGCAGGAATCTCAAGAAGCCTCACACGGGCAGGGCATATATGCTCTGAGAACGGACACTGCACTAGTGATACAAAACGCACAGATCTGTTACGTTCCAGTAACAAGCTCCTATATTTCGCAGTAGGTTCATTTACATTCATTCACGGCCGCACAGTGCACAAGCACTGTAATGTGATGGTGAGGGAAAATTTTCTCTCCGTCACATCCCTAATGGGTAAAAAGGCTAATACATCTTGATTCTATTATTCTATTTTCCACAATGTCAAACCAAAGCAGCTTAACCCAAAATACAAGCTCAGGCATGCGCTTCTTCCATACAAGCTCATGCAGTTGTGCAGTATTGTGTGATATACGTTAATTGTAAAAAAATAAAAAAGTATTGTATTTCGCCAGATTTTATAGTAAACGTATTCAAGCGTGAATGAGAACCATTTCGAGGGGGATGCCAGGTGTGTGAGGGAAAAAAAATTAAAACGGATATTCAAATCCCAAAATTGAAAATCAAATACCAACACACCGAACGAAAATATTCGAATATTATGGTCCAGTCCTAACAATAATATTTAACAAAAAAAAAATGTAAGTTATTATTATTAGGGCTAGTCATATTGAATGTGGAACTAAACAGTTTTTTTCTTTGTTGTCCTATATTTTACTGTGTATTTTACCTTGGAGGAAATGTGACATTTTTTATTTAAAGGCCAATTCACACTGCACAGACAAACGGCAACAAACAAGTTGACAGTTGGATTTAGATTCTTATGAAAACGAACTGTCATGTTCACACTGCCCCAACAGACACAGACAAACTCGAGCACCAATGGAAATGGTCGAGCACCCACAGAAAAATAAGATATTCTCCTATTTTAACCAATTTAATCAATAAAATAAAAGTTTGCAGCTTTCAGACATGTCGTTTTATAGTTAATTTGAGTCTGTTTCTATAGCGTTAAATGTCAAAAGCATATTATTGTAATGTGAGAGTGTATCCATGTAACGAAACTTTCCACTCGGATTTCCAAATATGGCTCTTCTCTCACTCAGATTTCACGCGTGCATGCTCAAACTTTGTCAAGTGTTCTCTCGCAAATTTCTTCTTGTACTTTCTCTAGAATTTCTTCTGATTTGTCCAGAAACCTGCCATTTTCATTACAAGGATAATTTACTACGCACACCCAGCACCAGTCATTGCAAGGGACTTACCTCATTGTCATGGCAACGGTTCGTATCTGGTCGATTACACCAGAGTTTGTTGTCGTTTGTTGGAAAATCATAACACACTGCTCAGACATTCCATGACCCAACAAACGCTGATTGAACATGTTCAGTTGGGTGAAAACAAACGACCAACGGCAACAGACGCAGACAGGGGTATCACACTGATCCAACAAACTTGCTTGTTGGCGTTTGTCTGTGTTGTGTAAATTGGCCTTAAAAATGTCATTGACCTAAACTGATAGAATGTTTGGCTTCCATAAACAAACTGACATCGATGTCATTTGCATGTTGGAGTCTGATTTATAAAAAAATTTCCAGAAAAGAGAACAGAAGAAGGAGCAAATTAACGGTCTGTTGGAGCGGCAGCTGGGGAAACAGACGCCTTCTCCGGCTCCTGAGCAGGAATGTGGGACATTACGTCTGGATCCCTCTTTGGGGTCGGGCGGTACAGGGCTACGGGCCGCTGTTGCTCAGGTACGACTCTTGGAGGGGCGACCCAACAGCCGACCCGCGACCCCCAACTCCAACACTTCTTCAACTGACACGCCCACACCATCCGAGCAGAATGACATGGAGGAAGACCTCCTGGACGTGGAGGACGAAGCCCAGGGTTCTGAGCCCGAGCTCTTGAATACCACAACCACCCTCAAAAGACCATTTGACCTCCTAATCGCCGCTGCCATGCAGAGGAACCCCACACAGTTCCAGCTTCCAAATGACCTCACCTGTACGACTGCACTTCCAGGTACAAAACATCCTGATCTAGGGCTGCACGATATATCGAAATAAAATCGATATTTCTAAGTGCGATTTGTCAAATTGTGTAGGCTGTGTTTTAATTAAATAAATAATGCTCTACATGTGTAGTTCATGATACAGTGTTTAGGCGTCTCAGAGCGCCTTGACTCATTTATTGTCACTTCAAAAATATTTCAGTGAGGCTTTTCCTAGATTTGTTCAGTTCTAAAAGGATTTTGCCATTGGAAGTCTTCAGATTTAAAATGTATTTATTTTATATTTTTTCTATGCAGATGAACTCTCCTTCACCCCACTCATACAGTAGCTAAAAAAAAAGTTTTTTAATTCTTGCATTATGTATCGCAATGTCAGTTTTTTCCAATATTGTGCTGCCCTATCCTGTGAAGTCTCACTGTAAAATTGTGTGAACAACAGATTGTTTGTGATTCTAAGATGTGATGCATTTATTCTCTTCTCAGGCTCCAGCAAAAGAAGACGAAAAGACGAGTTATCAGGCAAGAGCGTTAAACGGCCTCAACATGAGCTGGACAATCATGGACTGGTTCCATTGCCAGTGAAAGTGTGTTACACATGCAACAGGTAGAAGATCTAGTATTATTATATATTTTGTTTTTATTTTAATTAATAGGTCTACTTTTTAAGAAATGAAACATTTAAAGTTTGAAAATGAAATTGTCTTCGGCATTCATAATCAAACTGATGGTGCTGTCATTTTTTGCATATTGTATTGTGTTTTGGCTATCTTTCTTCAGATAATGCAAAAGCTAATTTTAATAATGTGATACTGATAATTATGGTAATGTCATTTAGAAGCAGATTAACTGCTGGGTTTTTCTCTGACGTTACTATAATCAGCAAAAGAAGAAACCCTGTAGGCTAAAGCAGCAAGGCCACACACTGCACCAATAAAATACTTTTATTTTTTATATTCTGCTTCAATAATTTCAGTATAAACTCTCTTCAGAAATAATTCTAATATGCTGATTTGATGCTCAAGAAATATTTCTTATTGTCAACCATGAAAACAGTTATTTCAAGAAACTTTTCTGAATAGAAAGTTGTAAAGAACAGTATTTATTTGAAAGAAAAATCTTTGGTTACTACAAGTGTGTTGATTTAATGCATCCTTGCTGAATAAAAGTATTGGTTTCTTAAAAATAAAATTACTGACCTTTTAAGCGGTGCTGTAAATCCCACCTGTTCACACCGCATTGACCTTAGAGACATTATGAAACCCCTAATGTTAATATCAAGACAAAAAAGAATTATCTCTTTCTCACAGGAGCTGCCGAATGGCTCCACTGATCCAGTGTGACTATTGCCCTCTCTTGTTTCACATGGACTGTTTGGATCCGCCTCTCACTGCCTTCCCTACAGGCAGGTGGATGTGTCCCAACCACATCCAGAACCTGGTTGTAAGGAAGCTTGCATAAAACAAAAAAACAAGACTTGCAATAATGCTTTTAAATCATTAACTTTGCCATTCATTCATTCTCTTTCTTTCCTCACAGCTGAACCAGAGAACCGTGACGCTCAGCAACCGTTGCCAGTTATTTGACCAGTTTCAGGACCGCATATCCCAGCATGCCATCAAACTTGACTTCCTGCAGAGGATACATCGGCAGCGGCCCCCTATACGGCGGTCAGCTTGTGCTCAAAGCAAAAAGACTCTGAAGGTGATCTGTCATCTTTTAAACTCACTGTATGACACCAGTGATGGACACTAGAGATGTTGTTGAAACTCATTCGACATGTCGCTTGGTTTTCACAGGTTCCAGATGCCATTAAGTCACAGTATCAGAACCCGCCCACTCTGATGGCCCCAGCAGGGATCCGTGAAGGGGAGCTTATCTGCACCGGCCTTAAAGAAGCTTTTGTCCCGCAGCATTTAGCAAGTGAAGATGAACAGTGTCAGGTGTGTATAAGGCGCCCACTGTTTGCTGCTGCTTTTGGATTTAGTATTGTTTCTGAACCAGTGATCTTATTATGTTTATGTTTTGGTGTAGTGGCTCAAAGACGTCATCTCGCTGCAGTGCAGCATTATGAGGCATTTATGGAACAGACAAACATCTCCTTGGGATTCAGTGCACACAGAAAAGACTGATCTGAAACTCAGAGACTCCTGCCAGAGTGCCGCCTCACAGGGCAGCCAGAGTGTAGCGCCAAAAGTTTCCTGTAGTTCATGTACTGATGGACTGTGTCCGAATTGTAAGACCCCGAATGGCCCTGTAGAACGATTGGTTCAGTCCAATGGAACACAGGGTCTTATTAAAGCCCAAGAAAAGACAGCTGACCAAGTAACGCCCGGTTTACCCATAATCGCTCCACCCAACCATGCCAACTCTGGAGCCATTATCAAGACAGAGGATGCCAGTTTAAAGCCCTGTAGTGGCACAGAGGTCTCTGCTCCTGCTTGTGTCAAATTTGAGCCCAGCACTCCACCATGTGACCATAAAAAAACTCAATCAGTTTCAGATGCAGCAGCAGCAAAACTCTCAGCTTCTACTGTATCTACAGGAGCACATGCTGTAAAACCACAACCGCAGAAAATCACCTCAGACACAGCATCAAAAGGTCAGAGATAACCATCCCCTTCCTTTGCTAAATGTCTACTTGTGTGCTTGATTTTTACATAACAACACTTTAAAATATTGAATGGCTGCATTCTCTTCTAAGGTGGAAAGGCCAGCTTAGACTCTGTGATAGCAGGAAGTGGGGACGTCTTCTCTTGCACAGAACCTAACATGTCAGAGCTTTCCGGACGAATAAAGGACATCATGCCGGGCAGCGGAGGTGGGTTTGTGTGTGTTTGAGAGAGGACTCTGATTCTTGAGGAACTTTCTGTTTTGGTCTTCAGGTTAAGCAAATACTTTAACTTTAAAGGGTTAGTTCACCCAAAAATGAAAATGTCATCTATTAACCACCCTCATGCCGTCCCACACCCGTAAGACCTCCGTTTCTCTTCGGAACAGAAGATATTTTTGTTGAAATCCGATGGCTCAGTGAGGCCTGCATAGCCAGCAATGACATTTCCTCTCTCAAGATCCATTAATGTACTAAAAACATATTTAAATCAGTTAATGTGAGTACAGTGGTTCATTATTAATATTATAAATAGGGTTGGGTATCGTTTTTTTTTTTTTACGATACCGGTGCCAAACCGATACTTTTAAAACGGTACCGGTACCTAGTTGATCTATACTGCGCGATGGGCGGCGCCATGTTAGTTTGCGCCTCAGAGAATCGGATCTGTCGGATTTACATCACGTAAATTCATTCACGTCTCACGAAATACATGAAAGTAAGTGACCGCTGAACTGGGAGAAGAATAAAGTAAACTATATAGTTACTATACAATGTATATCTGATATGAATAAAACACGTAGTCAAGTTATAACTGTCTGAAAGGATTATTTTTGCCGCTTCCATAGACAATGAGCATTTAAATGTCTGAAACCTAAAATAACCATTATGTGGTTTAAAACACTGAATAGTTGTGATATGTGACGAGCGCTGAGCGTGTCTGTCCTCGGCACCAGCCAAAGCGCGAAAGCATATTTGAATTTAAGTGGCACCGAAATCTGCGTTCTGATTCGGTCCGGTACACTCTAAAAAAAAAGGCTCGTAATCATAGGGGAACCTTTTTTAGTGCTATATAGCACCAATTTTGGTGCTTCAGTGGTTCTTCAGCGGTTCTTCAGAGGTGCTATATAGCACCTTAGTCAAAGAACCGCTGAAGAACCTCTGAAGAACCGCTGAAGAACCACTGAAGCACCAAAATTGGTGCTATATAGCACTAAAAAAGGTTCCCCTATGATTACGAGCCAAGAACCATTTTTGGTGCAATATAGAACCCTTTTTTTTTTAGAGTGTGCATACCGGTTATATAGCACTGACTTGACACTTGCTTTAATATTGTAATGAAGAAAATACGGTTAAATAATGCAGTTGTCAGTACACGTCAGGATTTTCTTGCAATATTATTGCCGCCCGTCATGTGTACAGATAATTTTCATATATGACACGCGCTTTCAAATCCTGACACGCAAGTGGTTGCCGCGGTAACGAACAACAATATCGTAACGTGCTGGCGTAATGTTATATAGTCTAACTTATTTGAGGAAATCCGTTTATAATAGGCTTTTAGGTCTGAACTTATTGGTCCTGCGCTGCTTATTGATTCAGTTAATTTGAATGAAAATACATCGTATGTATCTGATCTATTTTTAGTGGCATTCAGTTTAAGGATTTGACTGTTCATAGATTAGGTCAGTTCTCTTGTGCTGCTGCTTCACTAGCATCGTCTGCATTGGGAGTTAACACAGTTTGAGCCAGCGGCTCGCATTGATAAGGCTCTGGGTCTGTGTCTACAGACAATTCACCCTCCTCCACTTCAGGTGAAGGTAGGAGAATGCCCGCTCAGTTGCAAAGCTGGCGTCACTCCAGTCATTCTCCATCTTTGCGACTCGCGAGTCAGACAGCTGTCAATCAATCCGTCACTGCGGGTCTCAGGCGCACGCCCTCCGCTCAGTAGGGATGTGACGGTGAGGAAATTTTCCCAGCGGTTAATCAACGTGTGACAACACCGGTAATACCGGTATCACCGGCGGGGGCTTGTAAATCACTAATTCTATCTAACCGAAAGTAACATACACGACCGCAACTGAAAACTGAACTGAAAACGCACCAGTGCGCGCACAAACCGTGAATGACAGCTCGTCTGTAAATGCGCGCTCTGTGAGGCCATGAATGAAGTTCGTCTGTAAATGCGCGCTCTGGGAGGCCATGGGTGCGTCTCAACAGTTCCCTAGTAGTCAGGGCACTGATCAAGCATTGATCGGTCTATGTGTGAGACGCACGCCATGAATGAATGACAAGTCGTCCGTGAACCCTTGTTTATACTCGACGCGTCCGCACCATGGTCCGAACGAACGAGCGCGAGGGTGCGCGCGGCAAAAATTGCGTCAACTCAGAGTGTCGGACAACAATGCGCGCTCTGTGCGGCCGTGCACATTTTACTTTCGGGTTTGAATTACCGCCAATTCGGTGGCGGGTTGCTTGAATTGTGGGTTCATTAGCCTATTATTTTATATGAAAAACACAACAACGAAACAAATGTCAAACTCCCTTAAATAGGCGCTTTTACGTTTCGCTTTGAAACCAAATCTTCCGCGATCATCTCAGTCAGCTCCTCACTCTATGATGAATGAAATCTGATGAATGACTCCTGCCGAGACTCACGGTCGGGTCATGCTTTATCAAGCAGACACGTTCAGTTTTAATTTGTATTGTCTGTTCGCTAACTGAACTAAATTATTTTATTAGGATAAAAAAAAAAACGGGGGGCGGTGCCACGGTGGGCAAGTGATGTAAGCGGTGTTGAGTCTGAACACCGGTAACACCGGCAACACCGACTATCGTAGCAAGCCTACCGCTCAGCCCCGCCCTCGGTTCGTCCCCTCTGTCTCTGCTGGGCTCTGCCCACTTTTCCAGCATTTTTCAAAAGTTGCCAGTGGGTGGAGTTAAGCGCTGAGCTAGGGTTTAGTTACCCTTTAACTTCTGATAGAGATTACATCATGATTTGGGGAAAAATGTTATTGTTTGTTTGTAAACTTGTTCAATTTGGATGATAAATGTTATTATAAATAAAAATAAAAAGATTATTATTACTACTACTAAATAAAAAATAAACAACATAAATATTACTGTTGTAGTATTTGTAAAAGAACACAGTGCCATGCTTATTTTAATGAAATGGCAGCTTTTGCAATTTTATAATCACACTAAACCATATAGTGATTTCAGTTTTATTTCGATTAATCAGACAGATTTCACATCAACAGCAAAAAAACATTTATTCAGAGAGAAAATGGTCATAGAACAGAAAAGGACCCAACTTCAAAAGACAGCAGCATTTTGTAATCATTCTGAAACCTTATTTGTATTGCAGAAGTTGAGCTCGGCTCATTGGATGAAAAGTTTATCAAGCTCTTGGCCTGGCAGCGGATTCAGCAGCTCTTTGAGTCAAAAACCACTCCTGTTCAGAGCAATTCTCCTTCATCCGTATCCCCCGCTCACAGGAAACACAGTGAAGGTATGAAATTGTATTCATTGTGGTTAAGTTTTTGTTTCCATCAGATGCACATGAATTCTTGATGTTTCTGTTCACAGCCCAAAGTAAGGAAGTGCAGGCGAGAGCTTCGTTCTCTTCGGTCTCAGGAAAGGGAACGGCTGTCAGTATGTGCTACAGGAGTCTGTACATCGGGACAGGTGAATATCATCCTGTGACTGCAGGAAATTAATTATCCTACAGTGTTCAGTACAACTGTCTTTTCTCATTGCAGGTGCTGATATGGACGTGTGCCTTACAAACTACGGGCATTGTAACTACGTTTCAGGGAAACATGCCTGTATATTTTATGATGAGGTATGCCATTTTAAACAATTAACACATTTAAGAAAAGGGACAAAGGTTTCATCTCTTGAGTGATTAAATTGGTTCTCTCCTTCTCCAGAATACAAAGCAGTATGAACTGCTGAACTACAGCGAACATGGGACAACCGTTGACAATGTATTATATTCCTGTGACTTCTCTGAGAAGATGAGCCAGAACCCATCCAGCAACCTGCTCACTAAAGTGCAGAACATAATCCGTGAGTTATTTCTTCCAGTCATGAGGAAACTGAAGTAATGATGGTCTTTTCCTCCTTATTTTAATGTACATCCAAGTGAAACAAACTATTGGAAAAGAAAAAAAATGTAGGGCAGGGAATTCTATCAGTTGATTGGGTAGAGGCTGATCGGCTAAATGTGAGCTTGTAAGTTGAC
Source organism: Gobio gobio (assembly GCF_949357685.1). Lineage (NCBI taxonomy): Eukaryota > Metazoa > Chordata > Actinopteri > Cypriniformes > Gobionidae > Gobio > Gobio gobio. The sequence goes on along the minus strand of NC_137118.1, from coordinate 33,961,905 downwards.
TGTAAGCAAAGGGCAGGGTTTAATCGCTCACAATAAGATCTGTAACATGCATTTAGAAAATCAATTAAGTCACGTTTCCATCGAAATTACCCATTGAAGATTAGGCAAATTAGTCTGGTGACGTAGGACTGCGCGTGACTTTCCAGTTCCCGTCCTCCGCATATAAGCCTGAACCTCATTGTCGGTCTATCTGTATTATTTTTCTAAGACTATTGGTCTATCAACAACTCAATTGTTGATTCGAATAGCAAACAACTCTAATAGCAACTGCATCCACCGAAACAGACTTTTAAAAATGGTGGTTAAAAATAAAATGCTGCAATTCGTCAACCAGTCAGCATGTTCAGCACCCAAGTCCCACCCCTGTAAGTACTACTTCGCGAGCAGGGATTTTCTGAGGGGTACATTTTTACCCGGAACTTCATTTAGACCCTGGTTCCTGCGGGCGAAACGCACAGAGTACCTCCCCAAAGTCCCTAGTTCCTGGGTGGAAATGTGGCTTTAGTGAATTTCCATTTCATGCCAACATAAAAGAAAATTGAAAACATTAGGGGTAGGAATCTTTTGGTACCTCACTATTCGATTCAAATCAATTCTTGAGGACATGATTCGATTAAATATCGATTCTCGATTTTGAATCAAATTTCGATTCGATATATGCATATCGTCGCTGCCCGATGAAACTCACGTATGTCCAAAACGCTTACTTTTCAGGAAGTGAAAAAAACACCGTATTTCAAAAGCAGTTGAATGTAGCGTTGTCATACTTGGTACGGCATCTTTACATGTAACCATATTCTTGTCAGTGTAATGATATAATCCACATTTGACCAAAATTGAGTTTAAATGGACATACGTGCATATTTTACAGTAACGGTGGTCGATACGCGTTCTTCCGATCATTAATTAGAATGGCCAAGTCGCGTTTCATATTGACAGAGGAATACGTGCTGGACATTCTCAGCCTCTGGCAAGCGGTGATAGCAGTATGAGTGAGGCATGTTCTAGTGACAATCATGACCGTAGCATTACAGGCTATCATTTGATCAGTTTGACTAAGAAAAAAAAGGCTGAATCTTATCAATGAGACCGAGTTTATTTACATACTAGCAAGCAAACTAATCTGTGAAGAACTAGATTAGAACTAAACTGAGGAGAGCTTCAATGTCGTACTTTCGGCTATCCAGTGCTGAGCTTCGATGAAACAACTTCGCGAGACCGGCGAGATGCTTCCACAGGGCGGGAGATACGCGGCGTGATTGACAGCTTTGACACCAAATACGTGGAAATACGTGAAAATCAGATGACATGATTTCACAACTTTTCATTGGCCATTTAGATATGTGAAGCATACTGTATACGGAAATGAACCTGGACATTCAATCCGTCGAAAAATCTCAAAATCGGCAAAATGGACATTAGTGTTTTTCATCGGACAGCGACGATATGTTACTTTTCTCATTTGGCTGTGGTAGACACAGTTTAATAGGTCTAAACCTTGTAATTGTAAACCTTGAAATTGATTTAGTTTTTTCTTCCCATTTTAGTCAAACCAATATTATAAAACAAATGCCATTTATTGCACACATGACTTCTGTGATAAAGCAAGGCAGTCCTGGGACAAATAAAAAAAACTACTTGGTACATAAAAAATAAAATTCCTTGATGCAAAAATAGAATAGAAAAAAATTACAAATTAAATAAACTTTTTCAGGTTTTTCAGGTACAGCAGGCTAGTTTTATTCAACATGTCTTAAAAATACTACAGCAATTATATAATACAATTTAAAAATAAAACTGTATAGTCTTCACTGTATAAATTATTTGTAAATTGATTCATCATAAAGATACAAATGTGACTGTCAAAAGCAGTGAGTAATGTTTTTTTTTTTTTTACGTTAATGAAAACGACAGCAACAGTTTATTAGGCTGCTGTCCCTTGAAGAACAAATGCACTGATTTAATATACTGTTACACATCTGATTTGGTCCCAACTGTTTATGGTCACAGGACATAACAGATTGTGAATGTGTGTTTATGTGAATACTCCACACGATGTGCATTTTGACATAATTGTGTGTGTGTATTTGACCATTCAAGCACACTAAGCTGTGAAAGAGAACTAAAATCGTGATCGCATGAATCTGAGAGGTGGCGTCTGTGCTTGAGCTTCGGCTGTGTCCGCAGTGTGAGCGCACCGCATTGGGTCAGCTTATTGTGATTTTAACACTCTAACATGTCAGTAACTTTAAGTAGTACAGCAACGTTTAAGAAATTAAACGCATTAGAAAATTTATTTTTGAAATTCGTGAATCGATGTGAATTGGCAGAAGATAGAATCGCGAGTCACGTGTGAATCAAATTATTATTATTTTTAGAATCGCGAGTCACATGTGAATCAAATTATTATTTTTTTTTTTTCTCCCACCCCTAGTTAAGCATCAGTATTAACTCGAGTGTGTTTGCAGGACGCTGCAGGAAAAAGGAGCATGAGGAGTCCGCAACGGGCGTGGCCTCTGCAACCGAGTCCAGAGTTATGAGCTGCCAGTCCCACGATGCTCCCATCAATCCCTGTAACTGTAAAAACAGCAGCTCCAGTTTGATCGGAGGCAATGGTGCCGGATGGGAAGGCACTGCACTCCTCCATCACGGAAGCCACGTCAAACTAGGCTGCTTGCAGTTTATATTTAGCATCACAGAGTTTGCCAACAAGCCACTTAAAGAGGAGCTACCCACCTGCAACCTCACTCCCACACCTGGCCAACAGGGGGAGCACCTGAGCAAGGTCACGCCTCCTTCGCTCCAACACAACCTTGTAACTTAACCCCTAAAGCACCGACTTGTACAGTTTAAACGGTTTCCTAATTATTTAATTGTTTATACATTTGCATGTCATGAGGTGACAATTTTTTTTCTAATTTCTTCAAGACTCTTGGCAGGTTGCACATTTTGTGTCTTAATGCAAAACATTTTTAAAGGGAAACTTTGATCATCCTCACTGCTCTGAGAACCAATGAGCAGTTTTCACATGTAAAGAAATCAAAACATGTTCTATTTTGTGCCAGTAACAATAGTTTTTATACAAACATGCATTTCTTTTGTTCCCCATAAAAACGGATGCTTTTATTTATGTATGTCCTCTGGAGCGCATTCAGACCTGGTGTTCCTTGAGCCCGACACATGCAGAGAGACTCGTGTACATATGTGTATGTATTCATGTGAATAGCCAGAGATCCACACAATTCAGTGTGCAAAAAATGCTCCAGTTTGTATTATTTCGGTCGTGCACCAATTGGTTGCTGTTCAGTCCTTTATGTGTCTGTTCCATGTGTTCTGTAATTAGTTTTCACCAGGTTCTTGTGTCAAACTATGTAAATACAAACCAGATTTTAAATAACATGCTTTAGAAATCCACCAACTTGTGTTCATGTGTCATGCTTACCGATTATTTAACTCTTCTCTTAGATTAGTAGTTTTCTAATGTTAGCATTACTGTTGCTTGTATTTAGGGGTTTGACAAATCTCCAATACAAAGAATTTAGACTAAAGGGTTTTGAAAAATCTCCAATGCAAAGAATTTAGACTAAAGGGTTTTGAAAAATCTCCAATGCAAAGTGCCTAACTTGTGCAAGACGCAAATCATATGGTTGGTTTGTTAAGAAAAGACGTGGTATTTTCTTTAAACAACCAGTCTTAACATTTGCATCTACTATATAATATAACACAGAGGAATCTGATACATTTACAATGAAGAAAATAACTATTGAGAGATCCATGAATCGCGTGGAGGCGAGATCAAAACGTGTCAAGAGGTCCAACGGCTCTGGTTCTCACAATCCTAGCAACAGAAGCCACTTAGCAACCGCTTAGCAATATGGTCAAGGAACACTCACATTTTTCCTCAGATTGTAACAAATATCTTACGTTTTCAGATGCACTCTCAGTCTGACGTAAATATCAGCAGCACAACAGTAGTGTTGTGTTCACTGTGTAATCGGTTAGGTTTTGTAATCTGAATGAACTGTGTCCAAGAGGGCGGGATTGGCTTCGTTCGTCTTCCTGTTCCAGTCTGGAGGAAACTGAGCTTTCATAAGCAACTATATAGATATTGCTCTGATAAATTGAATATGTTTACCGTTCTGCTTATTTGCGGAGGACTCGTTGGGTTTTACCTGCTGCTGTGCGTGACGGTGTTGCAACTGCCAAAATGTAAAAGTACAGTCAAACTGCACGGGAAGACGGTGGTCGTGACTGGTATGTGTTTGGATTTAACGTTAGGGCATTTGTTTATTGTCTACAAATCATTTTTTATCATTATTATTAACGTTAGTTTTAAAACAGATTTTATGATTTTCGTAAACACAACGCAGAACTGACAACTCGCAGCACTAACGTTCACACTCGACACACACACAGACAGGCATTCCTGATAAGCAAGTGAACAGATATGATTGATATCTGAGTGTGCTGCTTTACTTCCAGGAGCAAACACGGGTATCGGCAGGGCCACCGCGCTGGATTTGGCGAGGAGGGGAGCTCGTGTGATTCTAGCCTGCAGGGACGAAAGCAGAGCTCAGGCTGCTGTCACACACATCCATAGGGTGAGAGAGAGTGACCATTGTATGTCAACTAACGTTAGCGATGTTAGGTTCTTGAACGAATCGTTCTTTTGAGCCGGTTCTCAGCAAGTAACCGGTTGAGCCGGTTCATTTATCGAACTGAATCGAACTTTAGTTACGGGGTGATGACGCAAGACGTAAAAGCCGAAGTAGCCGACTAAAGTAGTCCGACTAAAAAAGAACCGAAAGAGCCGGTTCAAACAGCTGTCGAAGTTTGCAGAGGATTACCAAGGATTCTGATGATTGAGTTGGTGACGCAAGTAATGTGTGCTGTAGTTGCGTAATTTTCAGTCGAATCCGACGTGAAGGAAAGATTAATTTAATATGAACTAGGGCTGTCAAAAGATTAATCGCGATTAATCGCATCCAAAATAAAAGTTTGTGTTTACATAATATATGTGTGTGTACTCTGTTAATTATTATTTATATATAAATACACACACAAGCATATATATATATATATTTAAGAAAAAAATATTATTTTTATATATAAAACATTTATATTTATATATATTATAGATTATATAAATGTATATACAGTATATACATGCACATATTTCTTAAATATATTGATGAATGTGTGTGTATTTATATATAAATAATAATTAACAGAGTACACACACATATATTATGTAAACACAAACTTTTATTTTGAATGCGATTAATCGCGATTAATCTTTTGACAGCCCTAATATTAACACAAACACCATTAAATTAAGCGAATGAAAGGTAATAATCAGCAACATGCACTCACGCAAATAACTTTATTTGATTGTTTCAATATGCATTGACACAGATTACTTTATCTGAATGTTTCCTTGATATAACATGACACTGAAATGCATAAAAAGCATAAAAGAAATCATAAAAGAAATGCATAGTGCGTCAGGAGCCTATGAATCGGCTTTTTAAAGGGATAGTTCACCCAAAAACGAAAAATGTATGTTTTTGGGTCATAGATACACTACACTCACCTAAAGGATTATTAGGAACACATGTTCAATTTCTCATTAATGCAAAATTATCTAACCAACCAATCACATGGCATTTGCTTCAATGCATTTAGGGGTGTGGTCCTGGTCAAGACAATCTCCTGAACTCCAAACTGAATGTCAGAATGGGAAAGAAAGGTGATTTAAGCGATTTTGAGCGTGGCATGGTTGTTGGTGCCAGACGGGCCGGTCTGAGTATTTCACAATCTGCTTATTTACTGGGATTTTCATGCACAACCATTTCTAGGGTTTACAAAGAATGGTGTGAAAAGGGAAAAACATCCAGTATGCGGCAGTCCTGTGGGCGAAAATGCCTTGTTGATGCTAGAGGTCAGAGGAGAATGGGCCGACTAATTCAAGCTGATAGAAGAGCAACTTTGACTGAAATAACCACTCCTTTGACTGAAATAACCACTCGTTACAACCGAGGTAATCAGCAAAGCATTTGTGAAGCCACAACACGCACAACCTTGAGGCGGATGGGCTACAACAGCAGAAGACCCCACCGGGTACCACTCATCTCCACTACAAATAGGAAAAAGAGGCTACAATTTGCACGAGCTCACCAAAATTGGACAGTTGAAGACTGGAAAAACGTTGCCTGGTCTGATGAGTATCGATTTCTGTTGAGACATTCAGATGGTAGAGTCAGAATTTGGCGTAAACAGAATGAGAACATGGATCCATCATGTCTTGTTACCACTGTGCAGGCTGGTGGTGGTGTCGTAATGTGGTGTGGGGGATGTTTTCTTGGCACACTTTAGGCCCCTTAGTGCCAATTGGGCATCGTTTAAATGCCACGGCCTACCTGAGCATTGTTTCTAACCATGTCCATCCCTTTATGACCACCATGTACCCATCCTCTGATGGCTACTTCCAGCAGGATAATGCACCATGTCACAAAGCTCGAATCATTTCAAATTGGTTTCTTGAACATGACAATGAGTTCACTGTATGGTGGTTCATGCGTTCAAATCACAGGACTTCACTTGTTTCATTAGACATTTGTACTTACAAAAGTGTAATATTTGAAATATGTTCATTGGCATTTTATATGCAAATGCTAACCAATTAGCAGAAATAAACCAATTTGGTGTTTGCAAACATCGATGACGTGTTTTATGGACGGAGCCTAACCTGGTGGCAGAAAATGATAGTTCTGCAGTAGCCACGTAATAATCAAAAACATTAAAAAGTTCATTTCGAGTACATATCTCATAAGTTTTACTTTTTTCTCGCATTTCCGAGTTTATACTTCACAATTCTAAGAAGATGAGAAGTACAAGATATAAACTCGATATTCTGTCTAAAATTCACACACTGCACCTTTAAGGTTGACTTTTAATGTTAAAGGGATAGTTCACCCTGAAATGAAAATAAAGCCATCTTTTACTCACCCTGCTGTTGTTCCAGTGCCCTATGTCCTTTTATCTTTTTCGGACCTCAAAAGCAGAAATTTTAAAACTAGTCCTGCATGCGCTCCTCCATATAATGGCAGTGTATTAGCGACCAGGCTAAAACATTACAAAAATGATACAAAAGTATCACGCAATGATACAGTGAGATGCGCCATATGTGGAAAGTGTTCAGACAGGGATCATACTATAAGGTTTTGCGAGAAAGAAACGTATTATTCAGTAAAAATACTGAGCTCGGCCCTTACTCTGCGTGCGTTCCTGTGAGTACGTCAGAGCCGTCAGCAATACGGTTAATAAAACGGTTTATTTTTCGCGAAACCTTATAGTATGCCTCCTGAACACTTTCCATATATGGCACACGTCTCACTGTATCATTGCGTGATACTTTTGTATCATTTTTGTAATGTTTTAGCCTTGTCGCTATTCACTACCATTATATAGAGGAGTGTGTGCAGGACTAGTTTTAAAATTTCTGCTTTTGAGGTCCGAAAAAGATAGAAGGACATAGGGCATTGGAACAACAGCAGAGTAAAAGATGGCTTTATTTTCATTTCAGGGTGAACTATCCCTTTAATAATTTACTTATAATGTTAATAATTTTTAATTAAGTAAAAAAACAAACATGCAGAAAAATTATTTTCAACCCTCGTTCTGACCCAGAACCCAGTCCCAGTCAGTTAAAACTCATTATGATTGCCTAACGCAATTTCATAAAAATTATCACCACCCTCACTATTTCACGCGAGTTAGTGTTTTGAAAACATAATAAAAAAAATTATAAAATAAATATCAAGTAATATCAGTAGCGTAATATATACTGTTTTATTTAACAAATCTGTGATTCTATTATATTATATAAGTTTGATGAGTGAACATTTCATTACCATAATTTACTACTGTATTGTTGTGCAATGATTTGGAACACAGGAAACAGGAAACAAAGAGGTGGTGTATATGCACTTGGATCTGGCCAGTCTGAAGTCTGTGAGGTCTTTCGCCGAAAACTTTCTCAAGAAAGAATCCAGATTAGACATTCTTATCAACAATGCAGGTAGCTATCAAATACATGTAATTTTATTTTATGCATTGTTACAATTTCTTTGTTTTCAGGACAACTAATTCAAAATGTTGCTTTATTCTTTTTTCTGTGTAGGACTTGTAATTGGTGGTAAGACTGAGGATGGCTTTGGAAGGATCTTTGGCGTCAATCACCTCGGTCACTTCCTGTTAACCATCCTGCTGCTGGAACGGTTAAAAGAGTGCGGCCCCAGCAGAGTTGTGACTGTGGCTTCAATGGCCCATTTGTGGGGGAAAATTGATTTCAACTGCATCAACACTCATAAAGATTTGGCTTTAGGAAATTCAACATTGGACTTATTAAAGTTGTACAGTGACAGCAAACTCTGCAATATCCTCTTTACACATGAGCTGGCCAAGAGACTCAAAGGCACAAATGTCACCTGCTACAGTCTTCATCCAGGTCAGTAGGTGTTCTTTATTCTCTGAAAAGCAGGACTTGATGAAGTACCATAGGTCATATGCATATGCAGTTAACGCTGATTTATTTATTATAGGGGCCATCAAAACAGACATCAGTCGTCATGGCAGTCTATGGTGGCAGCTGTTATTGGCACCGATTTTGCTGCTTTTCTTTTCGGATGTGGATTCTGGAGCTCAGACGTCTCTTCACTGCGCACTTCAAGAGGGTCTTGAGCCCCTGAGTGGACGCTACTTCTCTAGCTGTGCAGCGAAGAATGTTCCTGCTAAAGCCAGAGATGACGCAGCTGCCAAAAAGCTTTGGGAAGTCAGTGAGAGGCTTGTTGGTTTAGCATGAGAGCATCAGTTTCATTACACCTGTATAGATTAGCACTTGCACAATTTAGTGGCACTTTGTGGTCAGCTGTATTTGATGCACCTCATAAAAAGCCTGTGTAGACTTTGTGGTTCATAACATGCTCTGGACGCAACTTCAAGAGTAATTTCAATTCCTCTAATAAATATGTTCTTTGACTGTTTTACAGATTGGGTTTGTGAAAATATCAAGTGTAACTTGTGGAAACCTGCTTCAGTTCCTGTAGTTTATGTGATAAAGTTTCCACTGCATAAAATTAAATCATGTGGCTTTGTCATACCAGGGTAAAGACGTAACACACAAAAGGCGTGTCCGAGGCCATTAACTGTGTTGAACATGTCACCTCTCCCAGTTAAAATATGTGATTGCTCTAGTAAAGGAACAACGTGTAACATGCATCACCTGTGGATTGCATGTACGTCAAGAGATGACAACAGTTCTTCTTTGAACCCAGTTACTCAATAACTCCAAAATGTGATTCAATATAGTTTGCAGCTGAATGGTGATGTCACCCTTGCTACAACATTCAAGCACTTTATACAATTTTACCAATAACTACTTTTATTTAACATTATGACCACTGATGGGTAAAGTGAATAACAATGATTTTCTCTTCATCACGGCACCTGTTAGTGGGTGGGATATATTAGGCAGCAAGTGAACATTTTGTCCTCAAAGTTGATGTGTTAGAAGCAGGAAAAATGGGAGAGCGTAAGGATTTGAGCGAGTTTGAAAAGGGCCAAATTGTGATGACTGGTCAGACCATCTCCAAAACATCAGCTCTTGTGGGGTGTTCCCGGCCTGCAGTGGTCAGTATCTATCAAAAGTGGGCCAAGGCCAGGGTCATGGGCGGCCAAGGTTCATTGATGCACGTGGAGAGCAAAGGCTGGCCCGTGTGTTCCGATCAAACAGACGAGCTACTGTAGCTCAAATTGCTCAAGAAGTTAATGCTGGTTCTGATAGAAAGGTGTCAGAATACACAGTGCATCGCAGTTTGTTGTGTATGGGGCTGCATAGCCGCAAATCAGTCCGGGTGCCCATGCTGACCCCTGTCCATCGCCGAAAGTGCCAGCAGTGGGCACATGAGCATCAGAACTGGACCACAGAGCAACGGAAGAAAGTGTCATGGTCTGATGAATCACGTTTTCTTTTAGATCATGTGGATGGCCGAGTGTGAGTGTGCCGCTTTCCTGGGGAACACATGGCACCAGGATGCACTATGGGAAGAAGGCAAGCCGGCGGAGGCAGTGTGATACTTTGGGCAATGTTCTGCTGGGAAACCTTGGGTCCTGCCATCCATGTGGATGTTACTTTGACACGTACCACCTACCTAAGCATTTATGCAGACCATGTAAATCCTTTCATGGAAACGTTATTCCCTGGTGGCTGTGGCCGCTTTCAGCAGGATAATGCGCTCTGCCACAAAGCAAAAATGGCTCAGGAATGGTTTGAGGAGCACAACAAGTTTGAGGTGTTGACTTGGCCTCCAAATTCCCCAGATCTCAATTCAATCGAGCATCTGTGGGATGTGCTGAACAAACAAATCCGATTCATGGAGGCCCCACCTCGCAACTTACAGGACTTTCTTGTGCTAACATCTTGGTGCCAGATACCACAGCACACCTTCAGGGGTCTAGTTGAGTCCATGCCTCACCGGGTCAGGGCTGTTTTGGCAGCAAAAGGGGGACCAACACAATATTAGGTTATGCCTGCTCAGTGTATATAGGGTAACATGGGGGACGATGCACCCCTTAAGAACAATGTGTTATAGGTCATAAATAGAAACATTTGCTAATTTAATTGTTATAGCACAAAATGTCAAATATTAAAAGAGGGGTTGCCCCTACTGGGCTAAGATATAATTCTCATTAATATTTATATGTTTTTAAGGTGCCATTAATGTAAACTACTAAATCAACTATTCTATTTAAAATATTCTATTTTGACAATTTAGTTGAATAATTGAATAACCAATGACAGACAAAGCAGAATCCCTATCTGAAAGGTAAAATTATTCTTCAACAGGCATATGAATATTTACTTATTTAATTGCCTATATTTTAATTGAAGATGTCATAATAGCAACACAGTTAAATCAAATTTAATGATTTCACTCAATTAACCTAAAGGTTTTAATGAAAGCAAAGGGTCCTTCTGTGCCAAATCTCTTAACCTTTGGGTCTAATTTTACATCAAAATAAAAATGTACTTTTACCCATAGACTGTGGCTTTTACCCCACAAATCTAAAAACATCAATGTCCACAAATCCCTCATTAATAAAGAGACACAATTTTATTTTTATTTTGTTTTCTTTTTTGTTGTTGATATTCAACATAATACTGTCATAGACCACTATTTTCCAGAGACACAATTAATTAATCTCAAAACTTTTTCGGCTGACTAAATTTTACAGATGTTGATATTCAGATGAAATCACAAAATTAAAAATAGCATAGCCATTCATCAAAAGTGGTGAGATGAGATTTTGTGTCATCTATGTTCAGGAGAAAATATTTAGGTGGGAGGTCATCTTACTTCATGACATGCTACCCTATATATATGTAAATAACTTATTACTAAAAATGTGTAGGTGAGTATCACATTTTGAACACCAAACTTGTAAGATAATTTTTTTAAATGTTTTTTATTATTATTTAATTACATTTTATTTTATTTGCTAAAAACAAATCAGGTATTAAAATTGGATTTTTATTTAAAATAAAACACAATATAAAGAAAATAAAACAGCTCATATAAAACCTGACCCCCTTAAAATATCAACATTTTATGTGAAGGCAGCTGATCTGTAAAAATAAACGTAGCTTACTTCTTTCTTAAGAGTTTAAAGCTCTATTTTGCACCACATTCGTTAACAAAACATGATGAGATATACGATAAGACAGCAATCTTTGAGATTGAACTGTGTATTGTTTGCTTGAGCACACGCAAACCGGTCCTGTGAGAGACATGACGGGGGAAGGAGAGAAACCCCGGACCGGTTTATCAGGCTCTGGCCCGGGCGGAGTACATAAGAACAGCCGGCTGAATCTTGCAGGTCACAATCATGGTTTATCTCATCATCGTCGCTGCTCTCATCGCAGGTCTTTATGTCGTCTTGGTGGAGACGTTGTTTAAGAAGTCCAAATGTAAAGGAACCGCTGATATGACGGGGAAAACCGCCATTATTACAGGTGAGGTTTGTGATCAATGTTCTCACTGTGGTAAACACAACGCACCTGTGGAAAAAAATGCCTCTTGCGTTTGTCGTCTTTACTTTGGCTTTCTCTTTCAAATGTGATCTCAGACACTGTGGAAAAACTGGGAAAAATATTTTCGTACTCCGTAGCCTTTTTGTCTTGGTTTCCAGTACTTGAGAAGCAAAATGAATTGTTTTACTAATACATTTATCAAGAATAAGTGAGTTTATGCTTGGTTAAAACGTTTTTTAAAAAGTCAGTCCTCTGGTAAGAAAATGAATCTTGATATTTGTAATAGAAAATAAGACAAAAATACTAAGATTTTTTTGTTGTTGTTGCTGTAATCTTGGAATATGTTTTTTTTGGTAATTAGAGCTGTTTGGTTTGATGTTTCAGGCGGGAATACAGGTATCGGTAAGGCCACAGCATTGGATCTGGCTGGTCGTGGAGTCAGAGTAATTCTAGCCTGCAGAAACCAGAAGAAAGCTGAGACAGCTATAAATGACATCAAGAAGGTGAGGACTATCACTTAAGACCACTGATTCAAGAGTTTTGAGTGCTTATTAACCCATGTTTGTTGTTCAGGCCACAGGAAGCAATGATATACTGTTCATGAAGCTTGATCTTGCAAGCCTCAAATCTGTGCGAGCTTTTGCTGAGACCTTCCTCAAATCTGAGTCGAGACTGGATCTGCTCATCAATAATGCAGGTTAGCCAAACCCTCAAAACTGTTTCAAGATTGGGAAACCAAAGGTAAAAGATCCCAGCAGTCGTGTGTCCAGTGTGTCCTTGAGCAAGGCACATTACTCCATGTTGCTCCAAGGGGATTGTCCCTGTAATAAGTGCACTGTAAGTGGCTTTGAATAAAAGCGTCTGCCAAAAGCATAAATGTAAAAGTTTGGCCATCTTGATTGACCTCTTATCTGAATATTAGGGGAAGCATGGCCCTGCAATCAAACGCTTTTTCTGTTTAGGTCTTGTTGCGGATGGTCAAACTGAGGATGGTTTTGGCATAGAGTTTGGAGTCAACCATCTTGGACATTTCCTGCTCACATGTCTTCTGCTGGACCGTCTGAAGGAGAGTCCTGCTGCTCGGGTCATCACTCTATCCTCCATGGCCTATCGCTGGGGCAAGATTGATTTCGATTCTCTCATCGCCACCAAAGACCTCGGGTCAGGGAGATACAGCTGGCAGTTCTTCCAGGCCTACTGCAACAGCAAACTCTGCAACGTCCTGTTCACTCACGAACTGGCCAAGAGAATGAAGGGCACAAACGTCACCTGCTACAGTGTTCATCCAGGTAAAAATCATACATGATATGTATAGTTTAGTAAAATGAATGTTCTGCCATTATTTACCCACCCCCTCATGTTGTTCAAAACCTGCATGATTTTTTTCTCATTTCTTTTTACATCATTCGAATTCCACTTTTTGCGTTCCACTGAGAAGTCGTACAGGTTTGGAATGTCACGAGGTTGAGTAAATGATGGCAGGTTTCATTTTGGGGGGGAAACGTTCTTGTTCATTCCAGATTCGAGTTTTACATGAAAATAGAATTTCAGTGTTTGTATTTCACTTTCATTCAATGTTTTTGTAATTGTTTATGAAATTCACTTGCAGCAAACATCTTCATGTTAGGTCACCAAAATTTCACTGGCAAAAAGGTCTATTGTTACATAGTGAAGAAGAAAAATATGAGACGGGAGGAAAAGCCATTTGGCAATGCTTTTGTGTTCCCCTGAGAAACTTTGCTTTCACTCGCGAAGAACACAACGGTTTGCAAGCGAACGCAAAGTTTCTTGGGGTAACAAACTAGGGCTGCATGATATATGGTTTCAGCATCGATATCGTGGTGTGCGCATTCGCAATAGTCACATCGCATGATGTGCGGTGTCAAGTATAGGGAACGTAGTTGATCCGTACGGGCAGCTTCAACCCGGTTCAGAATGCATGTGATTCGTGGATTAATTGCAAAGTTTAACCGTCATAGTGAAAGTTTATCATTTGCAAGTCGAGTCAGACATCAAGTGCAAGAGGACTCTGTGCGCACACAGACAACACGTGAACACCGAATCCAGTTCTCTTTCCCTTTCTTTTGAGCTTAAACGGACACATGCACGCAAAATGAAGTCTCAGCGAGTATCCTCGTAAACAGTCGGTTATGTGTTGTAAACAATTGAGAAAGGAACAGATGTGTGTAATTTATATAGGTCCGTGCATTCGTCTTAAAGGGACAGCAGCCTTATGTACCCACAGCTGTTTGTGTCACCAATGGTGCTCAAACAACAAAAGATTAACCATGTCCCTTCTTCACCATGTCCCTTTAGGGGCTCCGTACATTGTATATTGTCAGTAGTGTAGCAATGAATGAAACACCACTCACACAGAAATCACTTTCAAAACAAACCTGAAAAAGCATACTGTCTAGTAGGTACGAAATTTGGTTTGAAACATTGCGAACCTTAAAAAAGTGTGTTCTGTAGTCAAGTGTCATGTTGTTGTCACATGACCTACCAGAGTCAGTTGTGTCGTTTCACTGTTATTCACAACTGGATTCATGGGATAGTAAAGTGTCCATTGAATGGAAGCATCAGGTTCCCTTTCGAACGGTCAGTCGTACTGCGTCGAAAGACGCACTGGGAATTCTCCTATTCTCGAATATACTGAAGTAATTTGTAAAATCACGCAGTGCTACTGCCCAGGCAAAACAGTGTCGGGATATCTCGCACGCTATTGGCTGGCCAGTGGGAACCGCATGAACCAATGGCAGAACAGCGTAATCTGAGCAAACCAATGGGCACAAAGCCTGCAAAGCTGAACGCAAAGGCCCGCGAAAGGGGTATATAAAATACGCTGTAACAAATCAAAGTGGGGACACTCAAATGTAAAATCACCTTTTAATAGTTAGTCACTTTAAAAGTCTGTAGGCTATATTTTTTAGAAATGCAATAACTTACTCTACGAAAGTACCGATTTTATTAAACCTCTATAAAAATGACCTGACAAAATGCCAACTCTGAATATATATGCCATACAAATTGCAACTGAGAGGTCTGAAATTTGATCACATGTAGTCTTAAGGCTCATTCACACCAAGGATAATAACCATTGGAATCTCTCAATTGTCAGCCAATCAGTATCCAACCTGCTGTAATGAGCTCAAGCATTTAAAGCGGCAGACAAGCACGCGCTTAGAATATACAGAATGATATTGTCTGCTGGTGTGGACGCTAATATAGTTATTTATCTGTATAATTATTGTCCTTGGTGTGAACGGGCCTTTAGGCAACCCTCTACAATGCGAGTAAATCATTCACATTTGCAAGTAAATCTTCACTCTGGGCGACTAAACAATATCTATCATTAGCCATTGGCTAATAAATGCTTAGATTTTACTCGCCAGTGTATGTCTAAGAGGCTAAGAATAAGTTTAGCATAGATATATTTCCACTCGCTGAACACTCAGAATGCTCTCCGTCAAGTTCAGTTCAGCTCAATGGATGCGCAGTGTACCGTAAACTCCAGTGTGAAGGCGCACAACTCGCTGTCGCTTTGAGAGAGAACGCTGTTTCTCACGCACACACACACGCGCGCAAAGAGGGAGAGTCTTACATATCACACAGAATCGACGCGCTACATGTAAACCATATACTTTGTTGTATTTTCCTGTCAAAACAACGGAATTAATTTGGAATTATTCAGCTTTTAAGAAGCAGGAGATATGCGGTAGTGGGCAGGACTAATGCGCAAACGGCAATCTCATTGGCTGGCGCTCATCTATTACCGTCACTGTTTTGATTTTTAGCAAATCAGTTTGAGCAACGCTGACAACGTGATTAATATTCATGAACCCAACAGCTCATCAGTCTTTAGTGCATTGTATATTGTTATTAAGAGTAGAAATAGTAGTAGTATTATCTTATTAATAATTAATATGATCTATTACTATGATACTTTTTTACAGAAACACAGAATGACCAATATTATCAGTTCTCAGTATAAGTTCAGTTAAAATATCAAACATGAATTTGTGTGCGTGTGTGTGTGTGTATAAATACACACAAATTAATGTATATATTTAAGAAATATTTGCATAATATATAAGGTAAGAAGATAACTTAATCTCTTAATTTCTTAAATATACATGTGTGTGTATTTATATACACATAATAATTATACACAGTACACGCATATATTATGTAAACACAAACTTTTATTTTGGATGCAGTTAATCGTGATTAATCGATTTGATACCGCTAATGTAAACAAAATGTCTGGCGAGTAAACAAAAAAATGTTCTAGCCAATGGCGATTATATTGCCACGGTGTGTGTAGAGGGTTGCTTTAGGGTACGTTTACACGACAATGATGTACTAAAAAACAGAATTTTTCTTGCATATTTTTCAACGTTTTCACATGCAGACCACAACATGGTCAAAACGACCCCGTTCACATGGATTTGCGAAAACAACTAAAAAATGTGTATTATCCATGCCAGGCTAGTAGATGGTGATGTCACTTAGTAAAGAAACTCTACACCCTATATACTGAACATGTAATGCGCATGACGTCGCCGTTTTCACAAATTCACGGTTTGGTGGTTTACACAGAGGCGATAGTGGTATCGTTTTTAAAAAAATACAGTTTGAAACCCATTTTCCAAGTTTGCATTTTCAGGGTCCTGAAACGCCGTTGTCATGTGACTGAATGGCCAAGACGCGTACGTTTACTGCATAAACGTAAAGGGGGCGTGGTCAAAAAGTTTGATAACCACTGGGTTAAACCTATGGGTTAAACAAACGCTTAATATTGCATTACCCCTTTTGCAGGTGTTGTAAAGACCGAGCTCTCCCGCCATGTGAGTCTCTGGCAAAAAGTGTTCATCGAGCCAGTGGCTAGACTGCTGTTCCTGGACCCAAAAACCGGAGCCCAAACGACTCTTCATTGTGCCGTCCAGGAAGGAATTGAGCATTTCAGTGGACGTCATTTCTCATGCTGCGCTGTGGAGGAAGTAACTGCCAAAGCCAAAGACGATGCGGTGGCCAAAAAGCTTTGGGAAGTCAGTAAACGACTGAGCGGGCTTTTGTGAAGCCAGAGGAGCTGTTTTATTTCTGGTAGATGGAAACCGTCTGTGAACTTATTTACCCCTAGAGGTGGGGGAAAAATGAGTATGAAGTGACAGTGATTTTTGTGTTTATGGACGCATAATTATTTACAAGGTTTACAGTGTTTTTTTATTTGTATGTTTACATTAAATGCTATATGCTGGGGTGAGGTTTTTTTTACGGTATTAAAATATGTAACTGAATCACCTTTATCCTGGTTGTTTTGTTACTGTATGAAATTATATTTGATTATAAAATCCAAATCAAATAAACATGAGCAATCTAGTATTTTTTTTTTATGACACAATACCCAACATAATTCAAGTAAATTGATTGAGACAATGAACCTTTTGTTGCGCATACAGTACTATAGTAAAATTTGGGGGGTTTCTCGCATGACACTGATCATATTTGGGAATATGTGGCATATGAAAGATTAAAAAACCCAGATCGAAGAAATTGCAGCTCTCAAAATGAGTGACTTGTTTGAGAAAACATCTTAAATGTGTTTTGATCTATAATTTCAACATTTTATGAAATGCTGTATTAAACTCATTTCAGAGCTCCGTTTAGGTCATTACACAAACATATCTGCAACGTTTTAATTGGAAGGTTAGTTTACATGGATATTAAAAATAAACTTAGTTATTTTTAGGTTATTTAAGAATAACTATTGCAACATTCTGGGAACGTTATTTTATGATTGAAACATAACCTAAAAATAACCATTAGGTAACGTTCTGTATAAGTTGTTTTTATGCTATTTAAAATAACTACCCTGCAACGTTCTGGGAACGTTATTTTGTGGTTGCAAAATAACCTTAAAATAACCAATAGGGAACGTTCTGTTGGTTACAAATAGTTTTCGGCTATTTAAAAACAACTACCCTGCAACGTTCTGGGAACGTTATTTTATGGTTGCAATTCCTAAAATAAAAACGGGAGATACTTTGGGCAACGTTCTCCCACATGAAAAAATACTAGCTATATTATAGTAAAATTACTCTTGTAAATACTATAGTAAATATACTACAGTAAATTAACAAAGTGTAGTACATACTATAATATACTACAATTTAGTATCTTTACTACAGTATGGTTCAAAAACACTATAGTATTTACTAGAGTAATTTTACTATAATATACTATAGTATTTTTTCATGTGGGCTGTTTGCTGTGGCCATGGGGGCTTTGTAATAAGCTATTAAATATCACACGTAAATTGAGGTCAAGTGTAAAATTCACCTGCATAGGCTACACACCTCTGACATGCTTTTCGCGGTAAAGCGCATTTCAAGCAGGTTTGTCTCGTTTGCCGGTAGCGACGTCGCGTCAAAATAAACCCCTCCACGGGTGTTTGAGCCGTGCGCACGTACAAGAGCATGACTGAAGCACACATTCCATAAGCCGGGGAAAACAAATAATGTTGTTAGGTGGTTTTAGTGAGTTTGACTTCAGGCTAGAACTGAAAACCGCAGAGACTGCATCCAGCTTCATTTGCGTCGGTCACATAAAACATTGTGTTTACAGAAACCGAACATTTACATTTTCTCAATTGTATTGTATATAGGGTGACCACCTGCTAATAAGCCCAAGGGGGGACAAGGGGTATGTTTCTGAGGGACAATGTGGGACACTGCCTGGCGCAGCGGTGCCCGCACCCCACGGGCAGACTCACTAATAGTGGTTTACACATTTCTAGCACACAGCACCTTACATGGTATTGCCCTATTCCCCTAAACATGTGGCATTGCTGATGCATGCTCATGAATAGGCCTACCACTGTGTATTTTTTTTCTAAATAAAGATTCATAATATTTTGAACATTCAATTAATTGACAGATGCACTTCCACTTACGATTTACTTTAGCTATAATTTTATTTATTTTTCATTACAATTTATTCACTTTAAATAAATTATAATATAAAATTATAGGATTAACAGGAATTGCAGTTCACTCTAAAAAAAAAAAAAGGTTCTATATGGCACCAAAAATGGTTCTTGGCTCGTAATCATAGGGGAACCTTTTTTAGTGCTATATAACACAAATTTTGGTTCTTCGGTGGTTCTTCAGAGGTTCTTCACCGGTTCTTTGACTAAGGTGCTATATAGCACCTCTGAAGAACCACATTTTTTTGCATTGTTGTGTGACTCCATATACCATCTATGCTTAAAACATATATTTTTTATAAAAAAATCCATAATATGTTATATAAAATACACATTTTAGTCGTGTCCCCAGGTTTTCACTCAGTCCTGTTATCCTCACACATTGCCCCCTCTAAAAACTTGCATCATGCCACTAGACCAGCTTTTCAAAAGGATGTTGCATCATCTGGATCTTATGTAGGCCATGGGAAGACCAAAAGTAAGTCCTCTCATTTTTATTTCTGTATATTTGATGAAATTGTAACTTTGACTAGGAAGGTCATATCTCAACGCACTGTCCTGTTACCTAAATTATTTCTTAGAGGTTATTTGTTTATTTAAAAAAATATTAACTTTAGGTAAGTCACTACAATTTTCTCAGTGTCCTCATGCTATTAGCTACTTAGCCAAGTGGCAATTTGGCATGTGTTTGCTTATTTTTTGCTTAAAAACTCAATCCTGTGACTTTCAGTCCTGTTACTCATGTGAAAAATAACAGGACTGAGTAAAAGTAACAGGAGTGAGTAGAGTCCTCTGTTCTGTTGATTTAAAATTGTGAATATTAGTTTATATATAATATTCACCTGATTTATGAGTTTTACAGTTGAAATTAGGAAAAAATGTGACATTTAGCACACACATGGCTATGTACTCTCTCTCTCTCTCTCTCTCTCACACACACACACACACACACACACACACACACACACGTATGGACACTCATTCCTGTTACACAGTCTTCATTCCTGCTACCAAGTGGTCATTCCTGTTACAAAAATTTACTTTTTTTCTAAAACAAAATTGTTAAACAACTGTTTTCATCAGTTTTGTTTTGGTCCATCATTTATACAATTGTTTAATACAACTAATTATTTAAAGAAATAATAAACTTGTGGCTTCAGTCTTCTTTAAAATGAAACAAAATATTTGTGTTTTTTATTAAAATACACCTTCATATAGAGTGTTTTTTTTAAATCACAAATATTAATTATTTGAACATATAACCAACAATTTCTTTAAAATATTTACTATCTTGAAGGGAAAACAAAGGAATTAATTGACATGATTTTAAACATGCTTTTTCAATGGCACAAGAGTTTTGGTAACAGGACTGAGAAAACATACATCCATCTTCTGCTTAGAAACCTTGTAAAGAGCTAAATAAAGTTACCTGAGATTGACCAATACTAGGGGTGTATCGGTACACAAAACTGACGGTTCGGTACGTACCTCGGTTTTGAAGTCACGGTTCGGTTCGGTTCAGTTTTACAAAATTGCATTTTATTAATTTTTATTCAACAGTGGTTAAATGAGAAAAAAAATGTTGTCTGTCCTTAAATTAATTCAGTTAGAACTAAAAGTTTCTTAAAGATAATGCTGTAAACTATATAGGGAGCCCTTACTTACATATTGCTATTAAAGATTAACAACAGAGCCCAAACTATTAGCCTAAATTCAGTTGCTATTTATTTTTAGATATAATAATCAACACATAAGCTTCACATAAGGCAGTTTTTGCATTAACTTCTAAATCTAATTATTATTATTTTTTCTCAAATTTGTTGTTGAAATATAATAATTTAGAGGCTGTAATTTTCATGACAGGTTTATTTAAACATACATTAATTAAACAAGACATCACTAACAGGCTAAGTAGTATATAATGAATATATATAGGCTAATATAATGAATATATAGGCTAATATAGTGCATGTATTCAGTGAAAGAGTTCATCTCTCTAGTGAACTCACAGCTGTGGACACTGAATGACTTCTGAGGTAAACGTGATTCTACATGACATTTTACAAGCTGTTTTATTGTCTTTCCGCGGTTGTAACACCGATGGAGCGATTACACAACATATGATACGTTTCAGTAAGTTGTAATGTATCCTCAACATACCTTAAGATATTAATAATATTTATTCTTTCTCAAGAGGCAGCGCGCGGCTCGCCAGTGAACGCAATCATCTGTTCCTGATCGCGTTCACTCGCGCTGCCGCTTGAAGTTGAACTGATACCCGCCTATCAGTCACGTCATATTATAGAGCGTTAAAACTGCATTTATCGTTTGAATTTCGTGATAAAATGGACTGAATACTTAATATGTTCGTGTGGGAACTAGGATTGAAGTAATGTTCGTTTGGCAGCCTGAGCGACCAACTTTTTTTTTTGAGCAAGCATTGATTATGCGTGACACGGTCTCAATTCGCGGGACGCATGAATTGGGCTTCAAACGCTGTGCGCGCACGCGCTACGCGGGACGGGTGGTCACCCTAATTGTATACCATAGGCCTAAGATGTGTTAACAGAAATGTTTTTCCCTTTATAGCTTTGTATCATACCGTATCAGCCTTTGAACACGACATGAAATCTGACAAGAACACAAATAAAGACAAAGTACCATCCTGACATTAGACATGAGGTCAAAAAGACACAAAACTATGAGAAATTATATTTGTAAACCTCAGAATTTTAACTAAATTAAATAAAAAAAAAATTAATTTTTTTTTTTTTAAATGTAGGCTACGTGTTTTCCCAAGCATTTAGCCTACAATGAATGAACACGTGATTAGGCTAATAATCTGATATGCCCCCACCCCTTTTGAATTCCAAAGAAAAAAATAGTCAAACAGATTTGGAAGTTGGTAGTGATAAAATGACGTCATAAATGTAATTTTGGGGTGAACTATTTCTTTAAACTTGAATGCATCGATGCCTCACAACATCTCCACATGTCTCTTTGAAGGTTAAAGAAAATGACAACAAAAAGAAAACAAGACAATTAAAAAAAAAAAAAATACTGAAATGTATTATAAACTACATCTAAAGTGCCCTGCTTGAGTTTAGCCTCCTGGAATTTACAATAGCTAAAAATATCTGAATATTCATTAAAATAATGACTGTGACAGATAAAACAAGTAAAATACTGACAAAAAAAAGTTACAGATAGGCTAAAACTGTAATATTCCCCTAAAATTGTTTATGGACAGAATCATACACATAAACTCTCACAAGTCAACACTGAAATTGCCACTTTTCCCTTTAAAGTCTCTTTGTAGCTCTAGTAAAGCATTGTGTTTTAATTGCCCTCAAAAAACTGAAGCCGGAGGCGTGGGACAACATAATGGTCAGCTTGTGCATCCAAATCTTCATTGAGAAGTTCCTGAATTCACACGGTGCATTTAAGCGTGGTAACGTCAATCTTGTAAAATGTTTTCACACCAGTGTGATCTCCACCTCTTCTCTCTTCTGCACCTGGCCCTGTGCCTGCTGTTTGGGTGGAGGAGGAGCAGCTCGTACCTGCAGAAACAAAAACACCCATCAGATTTCACACATAAGCACTCATCACTGGCATGTAGCTTTTAGGAGTGCAGATCTCACAGGTCTCAGGGTGCCTGACCCGCCCTCTCCTGGGGATCTGGGTGATGGGGTGTGGGCGTGGCCTGTGGAGGAGACTACATAGATGACTGTGATTCTGACATTTGCCATATAATAACAAATCTAATAACAGAACAATTGCCTCTGCAGTGTTGTTTTAGTATCACTGAGATACTATTATAGTTTTTATGAATTAGTTAAAGTTTTAGTCATTTTGATTTGGTTTTGTAATTTGTATTAGATTTATTAGCTTTTTTTAATAGTTATTTTTTCTATATAATTATTATTCATTTTGATTTCAGTTTTAGTTACTTTAGGACATCAAGTTAAACTAAATGAAAATGAGAAATTTTGCTTTAGCAAATAGCTGAAAGTAACAGGTAAGTTTAAGTTTTTATATTTTATTTTATGTCAGCTAATATTTATTTTATTTCTTGAAACAAAAATGTTTTTTTATTGTTTTAGTATAATAATAAGCTTGTGCCTCAGTGTTGCTACTGTTATATATCTATATATAAAATGCTTATTTGTCAGTAACTAAATTAATAAAAGAAAATAGTGTGTTATTTTACTCAAAAATTTTAAGATAGGTTGTGAGTTTGAATGTCACTAAAAACGCTACAGTCATGTGTGAGGTTTACTATAGGGTTTGCTGTGGTGTCTTACAGTGGCTTGAGATTTTGGGGGGTTCTGGGGTTTGACAGCCATTTAAAGTGAGTGTGCCGGTCAAAGATGGCAGTGAGACAGACTCTGGACTGCTACAGGATGGAAACGGTGGACAAGCGGGTGGACAAGCCTCCTGATCCAGAACTGACAGAGACACCTGGTGGTAAGAAACAGCTATTACATAAATTATTCCACCACTGAACATGGGCTTACTATAAACATGAACACAGAAACTTTTTCAATGCGGCCTGTGTTTCCCAGTAGTATTTGTATAAACCTGCACGTTCATGCTCTTGTGTGTTTGTTCACCCTCTGGGCCGCATAGATCCTCCACTAATACTGCGGGAAAGACGCCCACTGCGCCGTTGAACTCGCCCTCCCAGAACCCATCATCTTCCTGGTTGTGTTTGCTGAGAATGCAAATAACAGCTCCTTCTGGGAAGGATAACTCATCCTCGGTCTGAGCCTCATAGGCATACAGAGCCCTGGCCAGATTTATGGCTGTGCAAAAGAGGAAGAGGGCAGAAAATGTTTGTTAAATTCTCTTAGGCATTCAATACTAGCCAGGTTTAACACTATAAACGTGTATTATACCAGATATAATACTATAACGGTGGTCTCACCGCTGGCATGACTATTCGGGCTGCTCTGGGTGAGTGTCTCTATTTCTGTCTCTTGTTCTGCAGAAGTGCTGGAGGTGTGTGATTGGGCGTCAATGCTGGAGAGAGACTGGATCATGCTCAGTAGAGAGCTAGAGGTCGGAAGCTGCAGGTATTTCTCCGGCACGTATCCCACCTGCCCTGTTCGGTTCCTTGCCTGAAAAAACAAAACTTGTCCAATAAATGACAATATAGTTGTTAAAGTGGCAACTAGTTCAGGTGTTTTCAAACTGAGGGCCACAAGGGGATGCTAGGGATGCCTGTGGAAAATTCGAGACATAAAAAAACAATACAATTTATTTAACATAATGAAATAACATCCAAATATGTATATAGTATGTAAAAAAATACATATATACAGTATACTGTATATACACCTACATAACATTATGACCTAATATTGTGTTGGTCCCCCCTTTGCTGCCAAAACAGCCCTGACCCATCGAGGCATGGACTCCACTAGACCCCTGAAGGTGTGCTGTGATCTGGCACCAAGATGTTAGCAGCAGATCCTTTAAGTCCTGTAAGTTGCGAGGTGGGGCCTCCATTGATCGGACTTGTTTGTTCAACACATTCCACAGATGCTCGATTGGATTGAGATCTGGGGAATTTGGAGGCCAAGTCAACACCTCAGACTCGTTATTGTGCTCCAATTTTGATAAATACTGATCACTGCAGACCGGGTACACCCCACAAGAGCTGCAATTTTGGAGATGCTCTGACCCAGTCGTCCAGCCCTCACAATTTGGCCCTTGTCAAACTCGCTCAAATCCTTACGCTTCCCCATTTTTCCTGTTTCTAACACATCAACTTCGAGGACAAAATGTTCACTTGCTGCCTAATATATCCCACCCACTAACAGGTGCCGTGATGAAGAGATAATCAGTGTTATTCACGTCACCTGTCAGTGGTCATAATGTTATATATAATGTTATATATATATATATATATACACACACACACACAATACCAAAGTTTGTAATGTTTCTGAAAGAAGTCTCATCATTACTGTAGTCTTCAAGTATCACATTATCCTTCAGAAATCATTCTAATATTCTGATTTGCTGCTAAAGGAACATTTATTATTATTATCAATGTTGAAAACAGTGGAGCTTAAAACACTTTTAAAAACTTTTTTTACAAGATTCTTTGATGAATAGAAAGTTCATTAAAGTTCATATAACGTTATAAATGTCGTTAATGTCACTTTTGATTAATTGAATGCATCCTTACTGAATATAAGAGTTAATTTATTTTAAAATATTACTGACACTAAACTTTTGAAAGATATTGTATAATATTTATAATAATTTTGTAAATAATTAAAAAAATATATTCACACAGTATAAATGGGTCTGTATATATGAAAATATATAAACAAATAATAAATATATGCCTTTATATTTTAGGGAAGAGCAAGGTAAGCTATCATATGTATTAAAAAGTTCAAAACCCCCTGATGTAGTTGAGTAAGTGTGTGTGTACCTTGACCCAGTCCTCCATGTCTCCATCATCAATAAGCTCCAGTATTTCCTGTTCCTGGATGGTGAGCTCATCAGGCTGGGATGCCTGTGGAAGTAAAGCACAGGAAAGGACATCACAAATGCATGAATAGAATCCTGAAAGCCTGGCGAATGACAGGCTAGACCAGACAAGGTATGTACCTGATATGAGTACAGCACAGAGCAGGTGAGCGGGTAGTTCCTGTGAGTGCTGGAGGGGCTGGAACTGCTGTCGTCCAACGTCTCTGTGTCCTCATCATCTTCTCTGTCCAAATCTACAGAGTGCTTAAGACATTTGTAGTAAAATATGATTATGATGGTTTATAGGAATCTACGTGAATCTAGCTTTGACTGTGAGCGATTGAGACTTACAGATAATGAAGCATCGTGGGTATTAAGGGCCGCCCATCTTTCGTTCTCCAGTTCCTCCATCACTTGATTCATGGCGCTCTTCAGCCAGACGTCTACAGCCACACCTACGTCTCTGAGGAGGTTCAGACGCGCCTCTGCCTTCTGTTTCACCGTCTACAGGAAAAGTGGACTCATTATCTACCCACTGTTCTATTATATATTATTCATGCACATCTATTCCAACAACTCTTGATACAATAAATGGTACTGACAAAATATGCAGCTTCTTTTAATAACCAGTTTAACGAGTAGTGACCAACAGAGGGAGTGTGATGCCACTGAGCCAATATTTTCATTTCACACTAAGACAACTTATGATCTCAAGTGATATACTGCAGGGTTTTTCAAAATGGGGTCCGGGGACCCCCAGGGGTCCACCAGAGGGTTCTAAGGGGTCCCCAGAAAATTTCAGGGAATAAAAAGACAAAGCCAAAACGGAAAAAGTCTACCGAACATTCTACCCGTTTCATTTCTAAATGTTTCTCTCCTTTCTTGCCGTAAACATACTTTCCAGAATTGTATATGTTTGCTTTATATCTTTTTAGTGAGTTTTTAATAATAATAATAATAATTTGTTACATTTATATAGCGCTTTTCTAGGCACTCAAATCGCTTTACATAGAAGGGGGAAAACTCCTCAACCACCACCAATGTGCAGCATCCACCTGGATGATGCGACGGCAGCCATATTGCCCCAATTACCACAATTTTTCTCACTAAAGTCCCCTTTATCTTGCTCACTGGGGTTGTAAGGCAGTATTCTGAACACAGTACGTAAGCTGCTTACATACATTTATTGTTAAAGTTGCTTCCAAAAATAAGTTTCAATTTTTCAATTGAAAAATGTTCTTCTACGGGTTTATACATCCAACATTAAGTATAGCCAATTTAAGTTTGGAAACAATATGTTGTATTTATAATGTCACACTTACTATTTATGTCTATGTTTTTTCATACATACAAATATATAGATGGATATAACCCTCATACAAGGTTCATCATATTTGGGGGTCCTAGCCATGATAAAGTTTGAAAACCCCTGATATACTGTACAAACACAAACAAACATACTCTTCACCTCTGATTTCCGAATGCATTCTCTTGCATCATCCATTTTTAGTTCCAGCTCGTTGTTATTCTGGTCCTGTTGCTGCTCTTCGTACCCCGTCAGAGTCTTTAAAAAAAAAACATCAAACCAAACACAAATTTCATACTGTACATTAAAATGTTGTAATGCCTAAATTTCACTTGCAGCACTTTTTATATTGTTTTTATTTTAAATGTACAGTGCATTCGGAAAGTATTCACAATGCTTCACTTTTTCCACATTTTGTTAGGTTACAGCCTTATTTAAAAATTTATTAAATTCATACCCCCATTCTACAAACAATAACCCATAATGACAACGTGAAAGAAGTTTGTTTGAAATATTTGCAAATGTATTAAAAATAAAAAACAATGTACATAAGTATTTACAGCCTTTGCTCGATACTTTGTTGAAGCACCTTTGGCACCAATTACAGCCTCAAGTCTTTTTGAGTATGATGCTACAAGCTTGGCACACCTATTTTTGGGCAGTTTCTCCCATTCTTCTTTGCAGGACCTATCAAGCTCCATCAAGTTGGAAGGGGAGCGTCTGTGCACAGCCATTTTCAGATCTCTCCAGAGATGTTCAATTGGGTTCAAGTCTGGGCTCTGGCTGAGACACTCAATGACATTCACAAAGTTGTCCCGTAGCCACTCCTTTGTTATCTTGGCTGTGTGGTTAGAGTCGTTGTCCTGTTGGAAGATTAACCTTTTCCCCTGCTCTGGAGCAGGTTTTCATCAAGGGTGTCTCTGTACATTGCTGCGTTCATCTTTCCCTCGATCCTGACTAGTCTCCTGGTTCCTGCTGCTGAAAAACATCCCCACAGCATGATGTTGCCACCACCATGCTTCACTGTAGGGATGGTATTGGCCAGGTGATGAGCGGTGCCTGGTTTACTCCAGACATAACGCTTGCCATTCAGGCCAAAGAGTTCAATCTTTGTTTCACCAGACCAGAGAATTTTGTTTCTCATGGTCTGAGAGTCCTTCAGGCGCATTTTGGCAAACTACAGACGGGCTGTCATGGGGCGTCTGGCAACTCTACCATACAGGCCTGATTGGTGGAGTGCTGCAGAGATGGTTTTTCTTCTGGAAAGTTCTCCTCTTTCCACAGAGAAACTCTGAAGCTCTGTCAGAGTGACCATCAGGTTCTTGGTCACCTCCCTGACTAAGGCCCTTCTCCGCTGATCGCTCAGATGGCCGGGCGGCCAGCTCTAGGAAGAATCCTGGTGGTTCCAAAATTATTCCATTTACTGATAATGGAGGCCACTGTGCTCATTGGGACCTTCAATGCTGCAGAAATATTTCTGTACCCTTCCCCAGATCTGTGCCTCAGGATTGTCCTTGGACTTGGCTTAGTTTGTGCTCTGACATGCACTGTTAACTGTGGGACCTTATATAGACAGGTGTGTGCCTTTCCAAATCATGTCCAATCAACTGAATTTACCACAGGTGGACTCAAATCAAGTTGTAGAAATATCTCAAGGATGAGCAGTGGACACAGGATGCACCTGAGCTCAATTTTCAGTGTCATGGCAAAGGCTATGAATACTTATGTACATGTGACTTTTAATACATTTGCAAAGATTTCAATCAAACGTATTTCACGTTGTCATTATGGGGTATTGTTTGTAGAATTGAGGAAGAAAATAATGAATTTAATTCATTTTGGAATAAGGCTTTAACATAACAAAATGTGGAAAAAATTAAGTGCTGTGAATACTTTCCGGATGCATTGTATTGAGATAAAATAGATTCATTATTATTTTATTGAATTTAGGTTTTATTGTTCGTTTGTTTTTTACATTTATTTAGACAAAACAGTTTTTATATTATTATTTTATAGTTATTTTTAATTTTTAACTTATTTAACAAAATAGATTTTAGATCATTTTCATTATTTCAATATTTTATTTATTTAGACTAAACAGATTTTAATAATTTGTGACATTTATATAGCGTTTTTCTGGGTACTCAAAGCACTTAACATGGAAGGGGGGAATCTCCTCAACCACCAAAAAATCATTACGATATTAAGTAATTTTGTAAATTTCTTACTGTAAATATATAAAAAATATATATAGTTGCTAACGATTTCATTTGGATAACTTTAAACTTTTTTGCACCCTCCGATTCCAAATGTTCAAATAGTTGAATCTCGACCAAATATTGTCGTATCCTATTATTAATTTATTAATTTTTAGTTTAGATAATAGCATAATTAATGTTATTCATTTATTCATTTTAATAAAAAAATCTTTAATTTGTTTGTATTTATTTAGATAATAGAATAATTAACTTTATCTTTATCTCTTTGTCTTTTATTTTTCATAAAATATTCTTAAATTGTTTTAATATCGTATTTAATTTACAATGTATTTATTTTAACATCGGACACTTAAGCCAGAATTGTAATATTAGTGCAACTCTAAATATATAAATGAATATATAAATAAATAATAAAATAAATATTTTAAATATCACAAATCAAAATCATATTGTTTCAGTGACCCCTCACCTGCTGCGTGAGAATGATGTTCTTGTGTTCTCTGGCCACACGTGTGGCCCATTTCCGTGCTTCCTTATTCAGACTGTGTTCTTCAGCCGTGCCACTCTCCTTCAACAGTTCCCTGACCTGAAGAGATGAAGAGAGAGAGAGAGAGAGAGAGAGAGAGAGAGAGAGAGAGAGAGAGAGAGAGAGAGAGAGAGAGAGAGAGAGAGAGAGAGAGAGAGAGAGAGCAAGAGAGCATTGACTAATACACAACACAGACCCTTTTTCTGCACATGAAACATTGATAACTTCTCAGTGCACGCGTTTACACAAAAGTCATAGCATAACTCAGGGCCATAACCACCATTGAGTACACTGCAATATTTTATATTTCTTAATACTGCTTTAAATTTAAAACTGCTTCGTTTGTTGTTAGAATGGCAGACATTTTTAAAAGTTACATTTTTATCTTTCTGTTCTGCCTCAGCGGTCTAACAGTGCTGTCAGAATGATGACCAATAACTAAGTTCAAAGAAGGCAGGGCTTAATGGTCACCGAAGATTAGTGTGAATTCAAACGTGACACTTTTAGTTTTTACAGAGAAAGAGTGCGTGTGTTGCTAGATATAAGTAGTTAAAAAAAATGTTTTATATTATTTGCAAAAAGTTTAAATGGATTACTTTACAACTATATAGGCTATAATGAGACCTAGAACAATTCTTAATATAAATCTTATATTTTATCTCGTTTACCATTCTTATTTCTTCTTTATTCCCTTAAATCCCTTTTAATCATTTCATCATTCAATTAATTTAAATAAAAAGACAACCCAACGGATGAAAAAATACAAACAAACAAAACAAAAACTTTGGTCCCCCTCCCCAATGTTTAAGACATATGGCCTTGGCATAACTTGAAACAAAATCAATCTCCAAAATCAGATGAACAAATCTTTGCTTAACGAGACTTGTCTGTAAAAATTGACAGACTAAATGTGACCCTGGACCACAAAATCAGTCATAAGGGTCAATCTTTTGAAATTGAGATGTATACATCATATGAAAGCTTTCCATTGATGTATGGTTTGTTAGAATAGGACAATATGTGGTCGAGATTCAACTATTTGAAAATTTGGAATCTGAGGGTGCAAAAAAAGTTTAAAGTTGTCCAAATGAAGTCGTTAGCAACACATATTACAAATAATCTTTTTGTATATATATATATATTTACAGTAAGAAATTTACTAAATATCTTCATGGAACATGATCTTTACTTAATATCGTAATGATTTTTGGCATAAAAGAAAAATCGATAATGTTGACCCATACAATGTATTGTTGGCCTTTGCCACAAATATACCTGTGCAACTTATGACTGGATTTGTGGTGCAGGGTCACAAATGTTCAAGTGATGTAAGCTCTTGAAGAATGATCCTTACAGATGCTGCTTTACAGAGCAGCTCCTGTTCACCAGAAACTAAATATTATGACATTTTCTTAAAAAAAAAATGCATGCATACGTGGATCTACACACTACAGCATGCAAATGCTGATATTTACAAACTGACTGGCATAAAACAATTTCTACATTTTTTCCATTATTTTTATTTATATGAAATAAATGCATTTGAATTTATTTTTAATTAAATTTTTTAATTTATGGAATGGGGGAATGGGAGGTGTTTGTTAGGGGTGCGAGAGGTAGGGCAGGTTCACTTCTCAATGCCCTCTTTTCACAGACCATGCTGCTTCCTGCCTGCACTGACGCCCAGTTTTTCCTGATCTTTCCGCCCCACCAGCGCTGAGGGCTGCATCTCTAATGTTTTCTTTAGGAACAGACTAATGCTTGTTGGACTTGCAAACAAAAAGAGGGTTAGCGAACAAACGGACCACTATGTTGGAGTGGTGAAGGGCAAGATGACATGAAGGCAGTAGGGGGCGCTGTTGCACATCTGAAAAACATCTGCGCAGTCATGGAAGATCAAATTCATTAGAGAACTTTTCCTCTTTGTCAGACTGATTAAAGGACAAATGGAAATATTGTAACAAGTTAAATTTGAAGTGAATGAGAAGTTTTTGGATAAAAATATGTGGTGAGCCACCATTTAAGAAATTTAAGAAAAATGTCAAATCGGTCTGGTAAAATCATCTTGTTTATAAGTATGTAGATCAAGGAAAGGACTCTTTATTAAAAAATAATAATAAAATAAATATGTATATATTTTTATTAAAATATATATATGTAAAATATATAAAAAAACAACAACATATATACATATACATACATTATATACGTTATATATTATTTGATGTTATGGCCAATAAAGAATAAATAGTCAATCTTAAAATTCAAAAATATTTGGACTAAATAAATAAAACATTTACACAAAAAATTACTTTTTATTATTTTATTTATATTTTAAATTATTAAATCATTAATAATGCTTTAAGTGAATCACAATATTATAATGTACAGTATTACCTTTAAGTGAGTGTTAAAACTTACTGAATCATTTTCACAGGGCTGGTACTGGAAGGGGGTGGTTTTATGAAACACTGGGTTGTCCTGAATGAAAATCTGTTGGTGGATATCCTGTGTCACCTATAGAGGGGACAAACACACACACAACACACAGGAACAATTAAACTAATGTAAACTAATGTAGACTTGAAGATGTCACAAGAATAGCACAGTTAACACAGGAGGAACAACAGACCAGAACAGGTAATTCATGATCATACGTGTGTGTGTGTGTGTGTGTGTGTGTGTGTGGGTGGGTGTTGTAACCTGATGCTAGCTAGAGACATTAAACCTGAGTCTCAAAACTGAATGGAAACACTGTGAGAATCATCAAATTACAACAACACAAGACCACAAAAAGACCTAATGACACATACCAAAGGCTGTCACACTGTTAAATGAGCTGATTCTCTTCAAATTACACATTTATAAATTATAATAACACTCATTTTATATTTATCATTTCAAAAGTTTTGATGTTCTACCCAGTTACAGCCAACTTGAAACATCAATGCATCTTTAAAAAAGCCATCCTGCTCTAACCTAACATAAAGATCTCATTCCTAAACTGCTGTAAACTCTCTAAAGCAGGTACATTTTTCTCTTTAAGGTCAGGTTTAAATGCTTGCGCTGGGATTTGATCCAATAATCCTCCAGTGGGAGATCATATTACCTGCTCTACATTCGGCCACTGTGGTTCATGTGTGCTTTTCCGTAGCAGTGCATACTCAAGTGTGTGTGTGTAACTCACCCCACTGGACGTCTCCAGCAGGCACTGGAAAGTGTCCTGAATGCTTTGAGACGTCTCAAGCTCCGTCTGACACAGTGAAATGAGAAAACTCTGTACGTGATCGTAGAAACCGCAATCTAGAACCTGGACTCAAAAACAAGAAACAATAGTTTTACTTTCAGCTGGATTTTTGGTTGTGATGCACTATATTGCCAAAAGTTTTGGGACGCCTGCCTTTACATGCACATGAACTTTAATGACATCCCATTCTTAATCCGTAGGGTTTAATATGGACTTCACACCAAACTTGCTCATCCATGTCTTTAAAGACTTGCTTTGTGCACTGGTGCGCAGTCATGTTGGAAAAGGAGGGGGTCATCTCCAAACTGTTCCCACAAAGTTGGGAGCATGAAATACCAAATTGTCTTGGTATGCTGAAGCATTAAGAGTTCCTTTCACTGGAACTAAGGGGCCAAGCCCAACCCCTGAAAAACAACCCTACACCATAATCCCTCCTCCACCAAACTTTACACTTGGCACAATGCAGTCAAGCAAGTACCGTTCTCCTGGCAACCGCCAAACTCAGTCTCATCCATCGGATTGCCAGACAGAGAAGCATGATTCATCACTCTAGAGAACACGTCTCCACTGCTCTAGAGTCCAGTTGTGGCGTGCTTTACCCCACTACATCCGACGCTTTGCATTGCAGCTGCTCGGCCAAGGAAATCCACTCCATGAAGCTCTCTACGCCCAGTTCTTGAGCTAATCTGAAGGCCACGCAAAGTTTGGAGGTCTGTAGCTATTGGTTCTGCAGCAATTTGGCGACTTCTGCGCACTGTACATCTCAGCCTGCGCTGACCCCTCTCTGTGATTTTACGTGGTCTACCACTTCGTGGCTGGGTTGCTGTTGTTCCCAATTGCTTACACTTTATTATAATACAACTAACAGTTGACCGTAGAATATTTAGTAGTGAGAAAATTTCACCAATGGACATCGCAGTCTGCATGCCTAGGTGCTTGTTTTTATACAACTTTGGCCATGGACGTGATTGGAACACCTGAATTCAATGATTCAATGAGGGGTGTCCCAATACTTTTGGCAATATAGTGTATATATATATACAGTATATATACAGTATATATATATATATATATATATATATATATATATATATATATATATATATATATATATATATATATATATATATATATATATATATATATATATATATATATATATATATATATATAAAGATTATGCTAAATAAAAAATGTATAGGCCAAAGAATGAGCAACATCCAGTCTCACCGTGATGCAACTGATCAGATCTGTCTCATAATAGCGGCCCTGATGAGCGTTAGTGGCTGACAGTGAGAGCAGGTAGTCATTCCTTGCTTGCGTGGCTTTGCACTTCCATTCATTCTTCTTTGCTTTTAGCTGAAATCAACAGGAAATGTTTATATGTAAACTTGACTCTCAGTCACCATGATTTATTAAGACATTTTACAAAAATAACTTTAATAAGTGTTAGATGATGGCAAATGTAATCCAAATGTAAAAATAAATGAGCATGCACTATTACAATTTTTTTAAATTGCTTACACACAATTTCTGAAACTATGGCTCCATTTCTCAAAACTCTACACACAAAACCACAAAACACGTACACAAGATGCAAAACATCACCGATCTCTTGCAAAAGCAAACACTTAATTCAAAACTCTTCTAAAATTGTTTTTGTATAGTAACTCTACACACAAACATCACATGATTAGCCATATACACATCCAACTACACACAGATGTGAAACATGTAAAACACTACTCTCTTATGTCTCTTGCTTGTTCAGTGGGCAGTGGAGGGCACAGGAGTTTGTCACAGCACTTACATGTACATGTATGCGCACAAATACACAGTATGTAGTATGTAGAAATACACAGTTACTGAACTGAACTGAATCAACACTGAACTGACTTGAGCTGTATAATGACACTATTGGCTTGTTAGAGCTGCTTTTCAGCAGAATTTGAATTTGTTACTATTGTGAAGCTGCTTGAAACTGTCTGTAATGACTTGTGTGCATATTCAGTATATATTTACAAAATAAACAGAATTGCAAGGGTCAAAAATGTATTTGTTTCTCAAAACATGGAGTTTTGATTTCTAAGTGATCAAATTAGGTATATTTACACTATTAACCGAAATGCAAGAGGGTAAAAATTATTTCTTTCTTTCTGAAAAAAAGAGTTTTGATTTCTAAGTGATTAGTGAAGTTCACAACGTAATTTCGGGAGGAGTGAACCCATCTAATCTTTCAATTAGTTAAGTTAACAAAATTTTGGGAGGAGTGTCACCCATCTAATATTTCAATTAACTGCCAGAGCATATAAGCAGCCACCCACCTTTTTCTGGCATCAGCTATTTTGGCCTCTCTCCACCTCTCCAACTCCACCAACATTAATTTAGGCATCTCGTTAACCATACTCCTCTTCCTAGCACTAGTAGTCCCTCTACATCTAAGCTCGAGTTGAAGCTGCTTCCTCGAGCACCTCCACTGCGGACAGCAAGCCAAATATGCTTACCCTTATTAGCTTAAAGAGTATATGGCTAAACGTACTCGTGAAATGTATGTATAAGTGTTTTCACACGTGCTTGTTGGGTGTAGGTTAAAGTCACAATATGTAATTTTCGGCGCTAGAGGTCACTTATTCAAAACAAAGGCGTAGCTTGATGATGTCTTGATTGAGCTTTTATTATGCTGCAGACGAGCACTTCCGCTTCTCCCGGTCATGTGTATGTGGGGTAACACAGCGCTGTTTTTAATACTAGATACATTATTTGAGTATGTTGAAAGTTATGTTACAATGCTACAATGTGCGTTCGCTCGGCGGCTACTATGAGACACTTTGCACACTACAGTAAGCTAGCTCCATATTAGGCATGGTAAAACATGGTACTAAATCAAGAAAACGAGATTTAAGACTAACTGTGTAGAGCTACATAACAATGATTAGTTTTCTGTTGATGAATGTATCTAAACATTTGCTCACCTGTCTAATAAAACACATAAGCTGCGTCCGAAATCGAATATTTCTCTACTATATAGTATGCGAAAAACAGTATGCCAACAGAGTAGTATGTCTGAATTCATAGCATTCGAAAAACAGTAGGCGAAAAGTACCCAGATGACCTACTACTTCCGGCGAGATTCTGAAGTGTGCATACAATGGACACTTTACTATCCCATGAGGCCATGGGAGACGATTTATGAATGGAGGTGATGGGATGCAACTGACGCTGGTAGGTCACATGATCATGACAACATGGCGGTCTATATAGTACATTCATTCATACTATATAGAACATACTTTTTTAACGGTCGCGAAGTTCGTTCAAATTCAAATGTAGTACCTACTCACAAAGTACGCAATTTCGGACACAGCCATAATATATTAAAGCATCTTTGCCGTTTCCTTGGTTTCTAAATTGAGGGTAACGCGGGTATGATGTCATTGATAGGCGACACACGGACACAGTCCGTGTCCTGGTTAAAATTGCTTATTTCTCTGGATTTATATATTCTATAACATTGTTCTAGTGGTTGTTGGCACTATTGTATAATGACACTATTGGCTTGTTAGAGCTGCTTTTCAGCAGATTTTGTGAAGCTGCTTGAAACTGTCTGTATTGACTTGTATGCATATTTAGTATACAGAAATGCAAGGGTCAAAAATGTATTTGTTTCTCAAAACATTGAGTTTTGATTTCTTAGTGATCAAATTAGGTATATTTACACTATTAACCAAAATGCAAGAGGGTAAAAATTATTTATTTCTTTCTGAAAAAAAGAGTTTTGATTTCTAAGTGATTAGTGAAGTTCACAACGTAATTTCGGGAGGAGTGAACCCATCTAATCTTTCAATTAGTTAAGTTAACAAACGCAAGTTTGGGAGGAGTGAACCCATCTAATATTTCAATTAACTGCCAGAAAAGTATATAACATTGTTCTAGTGGTTGTTGGATATTTTAATAAAAAAATCTTACATATTGTGCCTTTAAATGATTGTGGAATTTAAAATAGTTTAGACTAATGTGTCTAATGTAGAGAACTGTGTTTAGCATTTTGCAAAAAGTTTGTTGTACAAATGCAAACTGAGTGTAAAGCATATAATGTGCTTCCAGTTTTGCAGACTTGGTCTGAAGATTGGGTATATGAGTAAATGGTTTCGCTAAGTGGGCCTTAAGTACCACATTTAGTGTGTAAGCATTTTTAAAAAACTGTAAATATCCAATATAGACCGCTAATAGTACTGATATTGTGCTAGATTACCTTCACACTCGCCCTCTTCAAACTGGAGCGTGACTGAAACAGGCTGAGCTTTGACCTTGTGTTGCATGAGACAACAGGAAGAAGGGAATATACCAGAGGAAAAGAAGCGAGGAAGAGGAAAAACAGCAAAATATTATGAATCTTCATTTAAAACTGGAAAAACATGATAACACTGTGCCCTGTTCTGTGGACAGCTGACATCTCTTCATTCACATGTGACAGGTCAGCGAACGTACTTGGCCTCCATATCAGCTTTCTCTCTCACAGTCTGCGCTGTTTGTTCCGCCTCCTGGTAGGCCTTTCTGCTCTTTTCCAAGTCTCTGATCGTGACCTGCAGATCGGCTTGAGCTCTCGCCAGCTGTTCGCAGCACTGAGAGAACAGATGAATAAACACTTTCAAGAGTCAAAAACTGCCACTCTGCCACTTTAGTGCAGTGTATCTGTTAATGTGCTTACCCTCTTCAGCTGCATGTCCTTCTGCACTCTGAACGTCTTCACAGGATCTGAGATCTGGCTCCTATAGTTCTCACATCCGTTGATCCGAGACTGGCTCACCTTCATCACACCCTCCAAGTAAGACCTCCATACGGCCCAAACATTTCTGTACGGATATTCACAGACATCTATTTCAAGTCTGTTTGATGATGAAGACAAATGGACAGTGCATTTGAAAATCAATCTGATTTGCTCTTTTCATCTCTCCTTCTACCTGGAGTCTTTCAGCTCCTCTGATGGGGCTCCATTCCACTCTCGCTTCAAGTACTGCGAGGCAAGCTTATGCAGAGCCTACAAAGTCAAGTCCAGTAACAGTTATTTGCACAGCGCTTTATACAATACAGATTCTTACAAAGAAGCTTCACAGTAATAGACAAGAAAATAACACTATTAATGTTGCAATGTTCTTCAATTATGAACAAATACAATTTCAGTGTCATTTTTTTAAATCTCAGGTTAGCTCAGTGTTGATTCAATTTAGTTCAATGACAGTGTAAATGTTACAAAATTCATTCATTATGAATTATGACGCAAACTCAATTCAACTAAAAAGCAGCTCTACAGAAGTAATAATTCAGATCAAGTCTTTTAGTTCAATAATAGCTCATCAAATTATGAAACAAGCTTAAAGTCGACATAAAACAGAAGTTGCGATAGCCTTTTCTTCCCTATTGTGTGATGTATATCCAAGAGAAGCTGCTTCTCAAACAAGTAAGGATGTAGGCTGGGACTTGATTTTGTCCTTTGGCAATTGATTGGATGGTTGTGGTTTGCTATTGTTGTGATGTCATGTGAGTGACAGGTTGTCCCTGTTTCAATCAGCTATAAAGCAAATCCACAGAAGACACACTGCAAAAAATGCTCTTCTTATTTAGTATTTTTTTCTTGTTTCCAGTCCAAATATCACAAAATTCTTAAATCAAGAGGCATTTACTAGATGTAAAATGACATTAGATATTTTTTTGTTTGATCTGGGGGGGGTCGAAATGAAGTGATTTCGGTTTGGGACAGAAACAAGAAACAAGATTTCAATCAGAAACAAGATTATTTTTCTTACCCCATTGGCAGATCATTTTGCTTGTTTTAAGCAAAAACTCACTTCATTTTGATTCAGAAACAAGAACAAATATTTTACTTATCTAGTAAATGCATCTTGATTTAACAATTGTTAGATATTTAGACTAGAAACAAGACAAAAATACTAAGTAAGAAGAGCATTTTTTGCAGTGCAACTGACATTGCCCAGCTCAATTTGATTAAATGTTTGTTCTCCCTTTAGTGTCAGTGCAGTCAATTTGATAATATTACTTATCCCTTGTGAATCAATTAAAAAAAGGTCTAATTTTAAACAAGACCCTTGGCAAAGTATTGTTGAAGTAAAAAAAGTTTAAAAAGTGAAACCAAAGAAAAGTTATAGAGGTTTAAGTTTATGAAAATGATTTATGAACATTCTTTTATATTAAATACATATTTTATAAAACATGCTGAACTCTAAAGCTGCTAAAAAATCAAATCCATGAATTTAAACAAGTTGTGTTCCAAATTTGAGGTTGATATTTAAAAAAATTAGCTTTCAGTAAGAGTTTGTTTGGGCGCAGTGCCAAATTTTCCCCATTAGATGCACACAGCGGTTGGATTTGTGAAGTACAGTAGAGTACACATATATAAACCACACTCTGACATTCATACCAACACACCCACACAATTATAGCTGCATAATTTACCGTATTGGCTCTATAATATGCAGAAATAGAAAACTGTAATAAAGCGAGTATTTGCTTTATAGGCCAAATCTGAGAAAATGGCACCATCTGGTAAAAAAAATAGTAAAACATTTACATTTTGAAGCTATGCCAACAGAATAAAAGCCTATTAACAAAGATTTCATAATTTTTTAGGTAAATGGCACTGGGGTATTTCAATGGGGACATTTCTGTCCAAAAGGTGCTGAGAGGAACTATTTTGTGTACCTAGTGCAAAACTAGGTTTATTAAAGGTTAACATTAAGTGCCTTTTAAACATGAAAACTATTCTTTAGATCCAGAGCCTCCAAATAGCATTTTAAAAACTCCACTTCAAGAGTCACCACAAAAATAAAACAGACATCTGTAAAGAGAAGCATTAATTTATCCCGTCACTCCAGATCAGTGCAAATGTGGAAAACATGGAGGACAACCTTTAGTCTGTAAAAGCGAAACCCACATGGGTATTTCTGCCTGTCTGCTTGACACTTAAATTCCAGACAGTGGTACAAACTGTGCCAGTGTGTAGATTTACAAGTGAGTAAGTAACTGGCTGTTTGTGAAACAGAAGAAAGAAGAAATTACCACTCAATTTCCATCCTCAAGTCAAGCAAATGTCACTGTGTTGGACTGATCTCCAAAAGTCACAAAAACTTGGCAAACTATCAACGCAGAAAAACAACAACAAAAACTCAACTGAAGTTTTTAAAAAAAGGTTAGTATTTGTCTACCAATGGTCCTTTCATTACTTCACCACTACTGATGATAATTCCAACTAACTACAGCTAAACTTCAACAAACTGCAATGACTGAACTGTAACAAGTTCTACAAAGGACAGAGAGTGACCAGCATCCCCTCAAAACAGAGGATTCGCTTCCTGGCCCTCAGTCCACAAGCTGGCACTGTCAACCTAATCCTATGAACTGCCAGCTCTGATGAGTCCACTCAGGAAGAGACCCTGAGGAAGAGAGAGATCCCTGTCTTCATAAGCCAATCAGCACGCAGCAGCCCTGCAGGTGCACAAGCCTCAGATCCAACAGTAAAGAATCTCACACACACACACACACACACACACACAGAGCGTCATTCAGACAGCTGGGCTCTCCTTTTACCAAATTATCTCACAGATCTTATAGTATCAGAGTGAAGACGGTCAACATGTCGGGGTGTAAATATAAACAGTTTGGGTGTGAATCAGTTAATGCACTATACACTACAGTTTAAAAGTTTGGGGTCGGTAAGATTTTATGTTTTTAAAAAAAGTCCCTCATGCTGACTAAGACTGCATTTATTTGATAAAAATGAGGTCAAAACAGTAATACTGTGAAATGTTATTACAATTAAAAATAACTGTTTAGTATGTGGATATATTTTAGAAATTCCTGTGATGGCAAAAAATCATTACTGTCACATGATCCTGCAGAAATCGTTCTAATATGCTGGTTTAGTGCTCAAGAAACATTTCGTATTATTATCAATGTTGAAAACCAAACATTGCTTAGTATTTATTGTGGAAACAGTGATACATTTGTGATGAGCTTTTATTTGAAATAGAAATCTTTTTTTAACATAAAT
>NC_137118.1:33825980-33918480 GCF_949357685.1 Gobio gobio | reverse complement strand
ATAATCACAGGGGTGTGAGAGGCCCTGCGTCAAATGTTGTTGAGATGAGGCCATCTAGTGGTTGGCGTATGACAAACTCAAGATCAATATCCTGAAATAAAAATTATAGTGCTTTTTTATGTTGCTAAATAATAATAATAATAAAAACAACAATAATATAATTACTATTAGGCTATAGTTGTTATTATTAAAATAACTAAGTAAATATTATTTATCATGATTTAAATAAGCTACATTTTAAATAACCGTACACAATTTGATCTTTTCAAGCAGTGTGTAAAAATGTTAGCACGTTTAATTAAGGAGTCTGACTGTTAAAGCCTGTAAAATTAACATGGCTAGAAGTGTTTAGTACTAGAGATTAAGGGTAATTTCAGATTTATAAAAATGACAACAATGATGACTAAGTATTACATCTATTATTTAGATGGTTTAAAAATCCAAACATCCTGTAGCGACAACATTAAAACAAAATTAAATCAAATCTGAAAATACATTAAGGTTCATTTTAGGTTTACGGTCAGTCTGTTCATCCAAAAGTGAGAATGCATAGCCAGCATTAAATGTGAACAGGTTTAACATTTTATGTGATCAGTACTACACTAATAGAATAGACTTAATATAATAGCCTACTCAAAAACATGAAGAAGAGATTGAGTAACACAGGAAATGGAGAGAATATTCCACAGACAACCAGTACTAACTCACTGTAATCTGTAATCTGTAATCCGAAGCTTCACTTTGGCCTGTTTAAGGGATTAGAGGAAGAGTCATCAAACTATTCCAGCAGTACAATCCCCTTCGACTGCTGAGATGTCTTACAGTCACTGTCATCACTCACAAACAAAAGCACAAACTCTGCCGTCACGTCAAACAAGCACCACAACAGTAAGAATACAGCTATTGCTCTTGTGGCAGTTGACTGATCAATGGCTCTGCTCAAATCTGGCTGGCTCTGGAGACAGTGTAAGTGGAATTATTCATTTAAATATTTTGGTAACACTTTACAATAAGGTCTCATTTGTTAACATTTGGTAACGTATTAACTAACATAAACTAACAATTAGCAATACATTTGTTATTGTATTGGTTAATCATTGTAATTAGTTAATACAAATCCAGCTATTTATTGTTTGTTCATGTTAGTGCATTAATGTTAACAAATACAACTTTTTATTTTTATAATGTATTAGTAAATGTTGAAATTAACATTAATTAATTAATTATAATGTTATAATACATTAATAAAGTATTGTTATTGCTAGTTCATGTTAACTAAGGTTGTTAACTAATGAAACCTTATTATAAACTGTTACCAATATTGTTATATAAAGAGTTATATAAAGAGAGATATAAAGATATATAAAGATTCCTAATCTGCTCAATGCACCTCTAAGAAAAGAGTTTTTAGCCCCAAAAAATTGTGGAAGAAACAACCCGAGTATGAATATTTTGTCTTCAAAAAATGGAAAACAAAGTGCAGTTCCTTTTGACCAAATAGTTTCCAGTCATTTAAATGAATATGAATTAAAGTTAAAATATCTAATTTGGAAAAACCTAGATAGCAGGATGTGTATAATACTAAACAGCACAAATATAACTTTCGACAACTTTTCTTCAATATTTATATATATATATATATATATTAGTGCTGTCAAATCGATTAATCGTGATTAATCACATCGAACATAAAAGTTTCTTTATATAAATGTGTGTGTGTGTGTGTGTGTGTGTGTGTGTGTGTGTGTGTGTGTGTGTGTGTGTGTGTGTGTGTGTGTGTGTGTGTGTGTGTGTGTGTGTGTGTGTGTGTGTGTGTATGTGTGTGTGTGTATGCATAATCCATACATATAATATAATAATGTATAAACACACATATTACATAAACACAAACGTTTATTTTAGATGCAATTAATCGCAATTAATCGATTTGACATAGTGCTGTCAAATTGATTAATTTGCGATTAATTGCATCTAACATAAAAGCTGGTTTATATATATGTGTTTATACATATTATATTTTATATACTGTATATTATATGCATGCATATGTAATTAAATAAAACAACTAGAAGGTCTGTTATGAAACTCAGAGCCTGACACTGTTTGCAGTAATAATCCTCTTATGGACAG
This sequence comes from Gobio gobio, assembly GCF_949357685.1. Lineage (NCBI taxonomy): Eukaryota > Metazoa > Chordata > Actinopteri > Cypriniformes > Gobionidae > Gobio > Gobio gobio. The sequence continues at coordinate 33,916,350 of NC_137118.1, read as the reverse complement.
TGTTACAGAACAGTAGGCTACAGTAGCTGTTAGTTATAGACTCTAGGTTTGATCTGTATTCTAGAGAAACTCCAAATGATACAATAATTAAAACAGAATTGATAACTGCTGATGGGGTTACATTTAAATAACAACTTCAGAATTAAATATTGTACCCCTTCAAGATTCCAAGCAAATTCTCTTGATTCTTAAAATAAAACGTACAATATGACTAGTAATATAAATGACTAAGTGACCTTTATATGTTCTATTAAAAATAAATATAGGTATTCTTTGTTAGCACATAGTCTAGTAAAATCTTTGAGAAGTTTAAGTTGCTAATGCTAACTTCAGTGGAAGACTTTGTGATATATCATATGTTGTTATGCATGTTTATTGCTATGTTCATTTATTGTATCAAATAGCCTACACAAGAGACGCTGTAAACAATCAGGTTCTCATGATCATTTAGCTGCAGGCTTTTAAATCTGTATTAGTAGCCTACCATCAGTTTTGAATGTGAACAACTTTTTGAACAATGATTTTGAACGAATCGGTTGATTAAATGATTCAATGTTGTCAACGCGTAAACACACTCACTGGTTGCCACTTACTGTAACCTACAGAAACGTTCAAATAAAAAACCAATGAACGATTCTAAACGGAATCAAATGGCCGCTAGTAGCGGCCATTTTAGTTCATTCCAGTGAATTGAATCTTTTGATTTCATTCAGATTAGTTAATTGAAGCGATAGTTTACCCAAAAATTTAAATTACCCCATAATTTACATTCTTAAAAGTAACCCATACAGCTCCGAGGGGTTAATAAAGGCCTTCTGAAGCAAATTGATGGGTTCTTGTAAGAAAAATATCCATATTTATCACATTATAAAAGTAAAATATCTAAAAAAGCCTTACTGATGCGATATATGACATCGGACGTAGCGTAAGCATTTTGAACTGCGAGAGCCAGTATGGATTACTTTTATAATGGATGGATGCACTTTTTTGGGCTTCAAAGTTTGGGCTGCCATTCACTGCCATTATAATGCTTGGATTAGCAGGACATTTTTAATATAACTCCTTGTCTTAAAAAAGAATGTCATTTACACCTAAGATGGCTTGAGGGTGAGTAAATCGTGGGATAATTTTCATTTTTGGGTGAACTATCCCTTTAAGCTCATAAACTATAATGAAACTTGGAGTTGACTCTCGATTCCCAATGGCTAGGAATCAAAAAAATCTATTATTATTGGAGTTGATTCGCAGTCCTATACACTCTTAAAAAGTAGTTTTTTTTAAAAAAAGTTGTATTTTATTTTGCAGCATAGCAACAGAAGAACCATTTCTGATTCAACAAATAAAAAATAAAAAAAACATTTATAAATAAAAGGATCCTTTTTTTTCTGTAAAAAAAATTAAAGAACCTTTTTCCACTATAAAGAACCTTTTGTGAATGCAGAAAGGTTTGGATGCTAAATATTCTTCATGTAATCATCAATGCCAATGAAGAACCTTAAAGATTAAAGATGAAGCTGTGGAGAGTAGTTTGTCTGTGCTACAAAAGACTATCGAAATGGAGACAGATACTCCATAATATTGAATTTTCTTAATTTTTTTATTTTGTTAAAAAACGTTCACAGCTTCAATCCTCAAACGCTGGAAGCTGAACTGGTGTGACCTGTGGATAGATGGGAGCTTTGTCTTTTACACATCTGAATCCAGAAGAGACTATGAGACCAAAGTAAATCTAAAGAACACCTGTGTGAATGTGAAGTCTGGACTGGAGTGTGCAGGTATGAAGGAACTTATCATGTAGAAAGTGCATGTTATGAAAACTTGAATGCTGTTGTAGCAGTGTCTTTCTGTCTATGTGTGCAGGTGCAAGTCCTCCTGAGAGTCACCCCAGAGAGAATCTGCTGGTTGTTTATCTGAGGGATGGTGCTATGCTGATCCTGTGTGCCAACAGTGAAGATGAGGCACTGTAGGTCTTGACCTTTGACATTTTAACTTAACCCCTCCTACAACAAACAAAGCTCCACCCACTTTGCCCTCTAATTTATTTCATTTCGGTCAATTTTCAGGGCCTGGAAACTCACAATCATGGAGGCGAAAAGAAATCCAGTGAGTGTTATTCTTGGCATGCAGGATGGTTTTCTATTTTTGCTTTAATATTTTATTCAATTCACATTTCTTTTCACTCTCACAGGTTTTCACATACAATCCCTATGACGATACTTACCAGACCGTTCCGATTGACAGTCATAACGCAGTTTACATCATGCCAGGTACAGGTTGTGGAGGTAATTATGCAAACATGTCCCTTATTCGGCAAAAAGCACAGAGATAGGGTTATTGCCATTTATCACATTTATAATTGGTATTATCAGTAGTATTACTATAACCATATATAAGTGTATTGTTCATTCATTCATTTCCTTCATTAATAAAGCACTTAACAACTAATTTATAGCTCAAAGTGCTGAACAATCATGGAAAATTCAAAGGACAGAAAAGGTCAATTTTGGACATTTGTCCAGAAATGGACATTTGTCTCCAAAGGTCTAAGACCTTAAAATATTTAATTATTTAATTACAATATTTTAATTGAAATTTGGGTAAAACTTTAGATTTAGGGTCCAATTCTCACTATTAACTAGTTGCTTATTATCATGCATATATTACTAGGATATTTATTAATACATATAAAACACATATTAATGCTATTAATAACCATATTCTAAATCCCTTAATCCTACCCAATACTTAAACTAATAAGCAGTAATTAAGAACCCTAATCTGAAGAGACTGAAATTTATATTATCAGTTGACAATTTGAATGCATCAGCAAATTTTTATTTTTTCACTTTAAAATGAAAAATATCCCATTTACTCACCCTCACTTTCTTTTTTCTGATGAACACAATGGGAGTTATATTAATAAATATACTCCAATAAACGTACTCCACACGGCTCCGGGGGGTTAATAAAGGCCTTCTGAAGCGAGGCGATGTGTTTTTTTTAAATATCCAGAAAAATATCCATATTTAAAACTTTATAAAGTAAAATAGCTTCCACCTGGCCGCCTTCCATAATCAACTTCGTAAATTGTGCTTTAATATGGAATGATATTCCAGACCAAATTGTATTTGCAATTGCTTTTTTAATTTGTGCAAACATACTGTAGCTATGTAGTGACCTAATGGAAACACAAATGCGTGATTTGCATTTGCGTTTGGATTTTTTTTTCGTGTATGTAACATCTGCCAAATTTCAAATGGAACGTCAGAAAGTCCATTTGCAATTACTTTTCAAATGTCTTATACGCGTTATGACCCTGCCATTGTGGAATAGCAATAAAAAATCACCCATTTGCTATATCACCTCCTCCGCGTCCTGCCACAACCCTCACAAAATTCAAATGGAATCGCAATCCCCTTTGCACTTGCATTTCTAACACAATCAAGTGTCAATCAGTCTTGAGGGTGGGGTTTATTATAGTCGGAAAGTATGCCACGCCCTCGAGTGGTGGAAAACAGGGAATTTGGCTATTTGGTAATAAAAACATCACTTTTTCTCCCTCTTAAGTTCATACAAAGACTGTATGTGCTCCTGGTAACCAGAAAACAAAAAAAACAACATTCATGAACATTCTGTTGTCTATAGGCTGAGTAACTTTGCAACTACATGACAACTGACTATCACTAGAGTATTAGTAGACTATCTGCTTAATATCTGATATCACTTTATTCTGAAGGCTCTCCAGAAGATATTCTAAGTATCTTTGCGAGTACAAACTTATTCTAACCCTACAAGTCAACTAATACTCTATTAACACTCTAATGAGAATTTACTGTTATTACTATGGTAAGTACATGTAACATATATGTAACAAGGACACTGTAAAATAAAGTGTTACCCTTTATTTCAACTAATGTAGTTAAATGATGTTAACAAGTGGTACCTTATTGTAAAGTGTTACCATTTTATTAAAAATGTAAACATTTATTTATTGCCCGTTTTAAATGACAAGTTCCAATAAACACTTTATACAATGGACCCCTAAACCTGATGTGCTTCCTTGTAGGAACTCAGCATGTCTGGGTGCACAGAAACTCTGATGACAATTTCGGAGAGCAGATTGCTTTGGGTCTCCTGGCTGGAATGGCAGCGGGTGCAGCAATGCGTTCACTTCTATGGATGCCCTTCTGGTTCTGTTGAGGACCAGTCGGATAGCAGGATGATCACTGGAAGATGAAAGAATGGAAGAATATACTGGAAGAGCCGCCCATAAAGCTCAGCAATAGCAAACGCACCTGTTCCTGCATATAAATATGTAAATATGAGAGTAGCTGCAGCTGTTTTAAACTCAGTTGGTATTAATCAAGTATATGTAAAAAAGGGGATTCTAGGAGTTTGCTTTAAAAGGTACACTATGTAACTTTTGGCCCTCTAGCCAAAATGCATGCATTTTGCAGAAGAACATTGTGATGAATATGATTATCCTACTGCTCATAATAAAACATTCACTACTAGGCTATATAACCAGTTTAGATGGAAAAGATCTCAAGCTGACTAGCTAAAGACGTTATTGCAGCTATACACATTAATAGACAATGTACATCCTTGAAAATAAATTCCAGCAGTGCTACAACAACCATATTTAAATTACCCTTCACGATAGATAATGCTTTACAATGAACTCTGCTATAGAGCTCCGTATTGCACTTTATTTAAAAACAGCATCTCTACATCACTTTTCCAACATTTCAAATTAGTTCTCGCCATCTCCGAAAAGCCAATGTTGATTCTTGTTTTATTACAAGCTCTTTTGCGTTCTCTTTTTGCCAGCAAACTTTGCACTGTTCTGTTCTTTTTTGTTGTTGTTGTTGTTGTTTTTAAACGGGTGAGGTTTGAAATGTAGCATGCTCCATGTCAACCTTTCTCGCTCATCGTGACAACTAACCTATGCCATTCATTCCCACACCATACACGTGTCAAAGTAACCGGTGTCATGAGTGATTGAGTCTCAACCTGGGATAGGGTCTCCATCAGCCCCCCCAAGTGATCCCATTGGCTCAAAGAACTTTTAATGGTTACTATTTTTTGAGCCAGCAATTCCAGCAAAATCACATTATGATTTATGTCGTTTGAAATGCGTTACGCTTTTAAATAAATAAAAAAATCATATACTAGTATATAATGGAAGCTATAGGTTGTGAAATCAAGCATTTCTCATTCTTACGTTTTTTTTTGTTTTGTTAGGCTCGCCTAGCTTACCCGGTTAGCCAGCTAGCTTAGCTTTTACACCATGCATTTGAACTTACCCAACATATACATATGTTCAATGTCCAAATATTTGGAGCAACTTTTCTCTATTTTCAGATTGCTATGGCGAGAAAGGCATGAGCGAGTGACCTATAATATTGCAATATATTCTGTTGACTATAAGTAACTTTGCAACTACATATTACATTAAAGAAAACAGGCCTATTTTATCTGCTCAAATTGAACAGAAAAGGACTGTTTTCTCTGATTGGTGAAATATTAACAGATATTTCAAACATAGAATAATTCTGCACATAACAAAATGATTGTATTTTCTTGCTGCTATGATTGTGCTTTGTGTATAATGTAGAGCTTTGCAAACTTGTTCAGTTGTGTCCATGATTTTGTCAAGATACACAAGTTCCTTTTCGTAGGCCTATTTATAAATAGCTTCAGATTTTTTCTAACTATAAATCACTGGAACCCTGAATTTGTGATGTCCTATAGCATGAGGTTTGGGAGTGATCGTCAAACCGTTGATTGCTCTCCAAATATAAAATCTTGTATTTTCTATCCACCGTTTCCCTGCTCCCCATGATGCTTTGCACAAATTGAAGGGTCAATTTGAGTTCAGTTCCGTTAAACTGTAAACGGTCAGCTCAAGGTTCACTCTATGAACACAATAAGAAGCATGTTAAAAAACTGGGTACGAGACGACATTAATCACAGATACCTCAATGACGAAGGCTGCATAACTATGGGGGGGGGGGGGGGCTGTTTATGCACTAATCTAATGTACTACCTTGCAAATGTAGAAAGTTATGAACTTGATATTGTTGTGCAACACACTTATAAATAAAAAGCTGCTATCACATACAGAAGCACAAAACATCTGGAATTTCTTTTTCTGTGTTTGCAATCAAAGCGCAATTCCTGCACAGATTTGACTATACTGTATTTTAAATTTTCTGCTCTCTACATTTACCAACTTACAAACGGAGTTATACATTATCCATCAATCAAAACAACAACAACAAAATATTGTTGCTAAATAAAGATTTTATTAGGGATGTCTCAAGATGCTGATCAATTTTATCAGTGCAAATAATGAGTATTTGCGTCAAGCAGAACTGCCAGACGAAAACTGGTTAAAATCCATTTGAAATGTATGAGACAGTTTAAAGAAAACAACCCAAAAAAATTACACAAAATGCACTAGAAACGTTTAGATCAGTCTGGGGACAAAACATCACTGTACATTTAAAAACAAATGTGGCAGCTGCTTTGGGGAAGAATATCTAAACGTCTCTATGAATTATGAAAAACCAAACAGTGTTTAAAAACAAAACAAAGACATTACAAATAAATATTAGGGTTCATGGTTGATTCAACAAATCAAAACGAAAACAAACCACATCTAGTGTGTCATTATTAAAATGAAATCAAACTTTACAATACTAATAAAAAAGCAAACCAGTGGAAGCCCAATAAAACAAACCATTGAAGGCAACGGCTGCATATTATCTGTTATACCGGATATGACACTTCCCTTAATATACATATTTCTTTACAATAACTGTATCTCTCTTCGACTAAGCTATTGGCTTTCTAATGCTCAAAATAAGATGGAAGGAAATCAAATAAAAAGACGTCCAAGCAAAAAAAAGCACAACGCTTGAGGGGCAACCGAGCAAAAAGCAGCACTTGTTCCTCCAAAAACATTTGTTTTTACACTTTCCTTTCTTCCTTCTGAAGAAGAGACATCAACAGCTTCACAGATTCAACATAGGGTAGCCACATATGATGAAATCTAGAGTTGGATATTTCCAAAAACACTCTTATGTAAACCTTTCATCTATCTCTGCACCATTATTATGGAACGACGTTTAAAGAGTCATCGCATATTCAAATCTGGATATTCTTCTCCTAATAGTTATTTCATCTCGTTTTGCTCCTATTCATGTCATTATTAAAGTAATATAAGTATTATTTCACATAAAACGAAACATGGACAAAAAAAACCCAACACTTTATAAAGCATTTTGAGTGAAAAAAAAAAAACCCACAAAAGGTGTACTATTAACGGAAACAATTAATAGAAAAGCAACATCATACACATCCACATTGTGCTTTCGAATTTAAAGTCATTTGAGTGGGTCAGTGGTAACCATGGTAAAGAGGGTGATGATGGGTAGTGTTCTACTCCCTCCGGGTGGGCGGAGCTTCTGCAGAGTATCCAGAGAGATGCTGCGAGTGCAACTAAGAGCGTCTGAAAGAACGACAATAAGAGACACGGCACAGAAATGTCGACTGAAGCCTCAGCATGAACAGCCGCCTTCGCTGACCGGCTGCTCTGGCGGCTTTTCTAATTTTATGTCGATCACTGAAGGAATAAGGAATTAAGGGAAAACATGATAATTTTGCACAACCACACTTATTCAGATGGACAATCGAGTACTAAAACAAGCAAGTGAAAGTGCGAAAAGCCAGATCACATATGAAAATATGCATGCATATATTTGTGTAGGATACTGTCCTCTCTGCTCTTGTCTTGTGTGCTCTCCATACCAGGAAGAGCTGCTGCTACACGCCGGAAAAGCTTTAATAGACAAGCACAAACACCCATTATTAAACTCTCACACCGGGATCAGGAAAAACAAGCAGTGTGTGGGTGTGTTTGAGATGGTTTGCATTAAAAAAAGTTGAATATTTAATCCTCTGGTTTCTTCTAAAGACAGTGCTATGAGAGAAATACTCAGTAATGCTCTTTTTGAATAATCATGTTTATAATAAAGTTTGTGATTCAGAGTTTGATTCTCAATCATTAAAGCACGCCTTTCTACTCTTGAATCAAGTCAAATCTCAGTCACACTCACCTGTTTGACGTTGTATCCGGCTTTAGCACTAGTTTCAATAAACATTACATTCAGTTCTTTGGCTTTCCTTTCTCCTTCCTCGATAGAGACTTGCCTGAAAAGAGCCCAAAAACACATGTAATCATTACCATTTGCCCATAGATTTCTTTAATATTAGATAAAACAGCTAGACTGAATAATCGACCAATATTTAGCCATTTAGAGCAGATTAAGTATTATGTTTTAGTTTGTACCATTTCAAAAAGATACCAGTGCTGTGTCAATGGATAAATAATTTCTGTTAATTTAGTGAATTTTATGAAATATTGCATTTTTGTGCGCATACATTACCTAAACCAAATGTTTGTGGTCTGAAAGATTTGTTTTATGTTTGTTTTTGAAAGAAGTCTCTTAATCACACCAAGGCTGCACTCATTTGATCAAAAGTACAGTAAAAACAGTAATATTGTGAAATATTACAATTTAAAATAACTTTTCTATTTTAATATACACTATATTGCCAAAAGTATTGGGAAACCCCTCCAAATCATTGAATTCAGGTGTTCCAATCACGTCCATGGCCACAGGTGTATAAAATCAAGCACCTAGGCATGCAGACTGCTTCTACAAACACTTGTGAAAGAATAGATCGGTCTCAGGAGCTCAGTGAAATTCAAGCGTGGTACCGTGATAGGTTGCCACCTGTGCAATAAGTCCATTTGTGAAATTTCCTCACTACTAAATATTCCACGGTAAACTGTTTGTGGTATTGTAACAAAGTAGAAGCAATTGGGAACAACAGCAAAGTGGTAGGCCACGTAAAATCACAGAGCGGGGTCAGCGCACAGTGTGCATAAGTCACCAACCAGACCTCCAAACTTAGCGTGTCCTTCTAGTCTGGCAATCCGATGGACGAGTCTGGGTTTGGCAGTTGCCAGGAGAACGGTACTTGCCTGACTGCATTGTGCCAAGTGTAAAGTTTGGTGGAGGAGGGATTATGGTGTGGGGTTGTTATTTCAGGGGTTGGGCTTGGCCCCTTAGTTCCAGTGAAAGGAACTCTTAAAGCCTTGTTTATACTTTTGCATGGCTACGGCGCTGACTGCGCGCACTCCTCCCCAAACGGACAAGGCGTTTATACTCGACGTGCTCGCCGTTGTACTATTCTTTGAAACGACAGAGGTCGACTCGAAGTAATTGTTCTATAAACTATTAGGAAAAAGCGTCGAGAAGAAGTGGGCTAATGTACACAGGTGATGATATTTAGTTTAGTACACTTCACCGAAAACCACACTACAAAAGAATTGTGTAAAACTCAGTAAACCTTGATATTACTTGTGACATGAGAACAAAATATATGCACACATGTATACATATGTATATATATATGCACACATATACCCAGCGCGCACGACCGCCCACTCTGCGTTGACGTCATTTTTGCCGTGCACACCCTCGCGCTCGTGCGGACGCATCAAGTATAAATAAGGCTTAATGCTTTAGCATTCCAAGACATTTTGGGCAATTTCATCCTCCCAACTTTGTGGGAACAGTTTGGGGATGGCCCCTTCCCGTTCCAACATGACTACGCACAAAGCAAGGTCCATAAAGACATGGATGAGCAAGTTTGATGTGGAGCAACTTGATTGGCCTGCACAGAGTCCTGACCTCAACCCAATAGATCACCTTTGGGATGAATTAGAGCGGAGACTGCAAGCCAGGCCTTCTCATCCAACATCAGTGCCTGACCTCACAAATGCAAATGGTCAAAAATTCCCATAAAAACACTCCTAAATCTTGTGGAAAGCCTTCCCAAAAGAGTTAAAGCTGTTATAGCTGCAAAGGTTGGGCCAATTCCATATTGAACCCTACAGATTAAGAATGGGATGTCATTAAAGTTCAAGTGCATGTAAAAGCAGGCATGCCAAAACATCGGCAATATAGTGCATTTTAAAATATAATTTATTCCTGTGATGGCAGAGCTGAACTTTCAGCATCATTACTGTCTTTAATGGTGCATGATCCTTCAGAAAGCATTCTAATATGCTGGTTTATTAAATATTTATTATTATGCTGCTTAATATATTTGTGCAAACAAAATTATTTTCAGGATTCTGGGACAACTGCAAAGTTCAAAAGAACAGCAATTGTGTAACAAACTACATTATAATGTTCCTAAAAGGTTGCAACCATTTAAACAAACCGTTTATCTGCAAGATCTGTTTTGTTTCCCACCAGCATGATTATGACATCACTTCCTCTTTCTGTTCGGACATCATCGATCCATTTGGTGGTCTGCTGGAACGAGTTGACATCTGTCGAAGGGATTTCAGAGACACTGGGTTAATACTTAAGATGAGCCTTAAGGGGTCTATGGGGGAATCCCAGGATAACAGACAGGGAAACAAAACTTGCAGGTAGAAAAAAACACAAGGAAAAAATAAGAGGAAAGACAGAAGGAAGTTCTAAAGCTGGAAGCGACTCATGAATGTGTCACAGGAACTCGGTCTGCAGAAAAAGAAACAAATAGACAAATCATCTTCATCTAAATCACTTTCATCTACATGTTATCAGTCTGTAAAATGGTGAATGAATGCATATTTTCTTTTTATAAAATATTTTTAATTGTTATATGAACAAGAAAAATTAAGTAAACATAACATTTAACGTTTAATGAAAAATATATTTCTAGCGAATATAAAAATGTACTTTCGAAAACAAAAATGTATCATTCTTGTATTGTTCATTATGTGAATTTTGTTCGTAGGAAATTATTGTGGAGTCATGATGGTGTAAAATTAACTTTTAGCCACAACTGCAAAAAATCTACTAGACATCTATATTTTTCTGCATTCTTTTTATAAAAATATATATATTTTCTCTCCCTATGAAAACGGTATTATTTAGCTGTTTTTAACAACATAGATCTGCACTACACTTAGCAGCTAATAAAATAATGGCCTGTTATCCTTTAAATGCAAAGATATGCATGTAGCCCAAAACAAAGGTGTCGACCAAGTTAAGCACCGAAATGCAATTGCAAAGCAAAAAAAAAAACAGTTACAAATAAGAAAGACAAAAAGAATGAAAATTCACAGAAAACTCAAAGGATGTGAAACCAAAAAAAAAAAAAAAAGAGACTGCGTTGAGATGACAGACATCTTTCCTCTTCCTTAAGTTCTCCCGCCGAGGATCCACACTCACTTGTGATGTCAAAGACTACCACGGCAACAGTAGAGTCCCGGATGTAGCTGGGAATCAGACTGCGGAAGCGCTCCTGTCCTGCTGTGTCCCACAGCTGCAGCCGCACCTGACCAAATATTTTAGCACCAGAGTTCCAGCAGAGAGAGAGAGAGAGAGAGAGAGAGAGAGAGAGAGAGAGAGAGAGAGAGTGGGGGAGAAAGGGGAAGAGGAAGAGGTAAGAGGAGGGGAACTGGACGCAGAGCGGGTCTCAGATACCTACTTGTGATGTCGTAAACTACAACAGCAGCAGCAGAGTCTCTGATGTAACTGGGAATGAGGCTACGGAAACGCTCCTGTCCTGCTGTGTCCCAAAGCTGCAGCCTGATCTGTGTGAATGGAGAACAAACAAAAGAAAAAGAGGGGAATAAAGGAAAAAAAGAGAGGAGAAATGAAATGTTCAAGGGGGAGGGGGGGGTGGAATGTAATGTAAGAAATAAGAAAAAGCAAAGTGGATCGAAAAGATTTCTCAAGCTCAGGATTCGGGGTTAGGGAGCAGATAAGGGTCTTCAGATGGACTCATGTTAGTAGGTTTATAGGACCCTATGATTTCCACAATGCGAAAAACACGTAAAGAATCACTGAATTAAATTATAAAAATGTAATTTACTGAATAAATGTCGCTCACTGAAGGAATAAGGAATTAAGGTAAGTAATGACAACAACTTGAGGGTAAGTAATGACAACATTTTGGGTGAACTATCACTTTAATCAAATGCATTGCAATTGTTGTTGACTAATGTCAGTCAACATTAAACCGCAAAAGATAAATATAAATATATAAATATATATATATATATATATATATATATATATATATATATATATATATATATATATATATATATATATATATATATATATATATATATATATATATATATATATACACACACAATTAAACATTTTTAAAATATTAAATAAATGATGCCTTAATTTGATTACAAACATTTTTGATAGTAAATTTGGATTAATTAAAAAATCCACAAAAACACAACACAGATTTAAAACAAAATTCATAGGGCCCTATTATTATATATAAAAAGTAATAATAAATTAAGTTGTTAAACATTTGTCAATTCAATTAATATAGAAATACTCATTGATTAATACAATTTTATTAAACAATTCAAAAAGAAACCATAAATTAAAACAGAAAATGTAAAAGTTTTTCATAGGGCACTAAAATGTATTTTTGTTTAACTTTTAATTATTACTGGTAAGGTATAAGCTTCATGATTTTAATTAATTAGACATGTTTTTTGATTACATTTCATTTAACCAATAAATCAGAGTCCAGAAAAATTAATTGAAGGGGGGGGGGGGGGGGGGATTTTTTACAGAAAAAATTTGATGTAAATTAATTATTAAATGGAAATAAATGGCCCTAGGGTTATGGTATGGGTTATGTTTTCAGGACTGCAGATCTTCAGAGTGAAACATTCCCACTCAAATCCAATCAAGAAAAACAATTCGTTAGAGGAAGAAACATTCAAATGTGAACAAATAACTAGACAGGAGAGATAAGCCCTATTCAGACGGTAATTGTTTCTCACGTGGTAGTCACCTCTGTGATAAAACTTGTGCATTCGGATGGTGATTTATTCACGGTAGAGAGTTGTGATCCTGCGCACCTGGAAACGTGCTGCTCACGTGGTCAATAACATGATTGCATGCTGTAAATAAAATGTCATATGCTTGGTATAATAAGAATAAATGCATATTTAATTTAATAATAGGAAAATAATATCCTAATTATTAATTAGACTATTTAAATGGTTTAAAAATAGGAAGATATATAGATGCACATTATAGTTAAAATGGTTTTCTGTCTTGTATTTTATCTCCAAATAAAGGATGTCATTTTATTCCACATGGAAATGAGCGGAAATAAGTCACTACAGCCTCTTATATACATGAGGTAAACATAATGCTGCTTGGTTATTTTAACAAATATAATTGCTGCCATAATAACGGCCAATTTCAAATGTTTACGTGCTTTTCTTCTTTTAATTTTTTGAGCGGTGATGAAATATATTGCCCTTGTAAACACTTGCCAGCATTTCAGTAATAAAAGTCTAGATCTTTAAAATGCATCCAAATTACAGCGTAGCGCAACCGTACGGTGCTCTGCAGTGGTCAAAAAGGATGTAAACAGTGGAATTTTAAGTGATATATTCTTGAAAATCGCCCCCTATACCCTCAAATAGGGCATTATTTGAGGGGACAGCCATTTGTAGTGGTGTCCGAAGCCACAGTGGACATTATTAAGTGCACTCATTCTATCCCACATTGTACACACAGCGGCAGTCCAAATTCGCTCACTTGTTTTCATTCACTCCTTCAAGTGAACTGTATTAGTGGACTAACATAGGGAATAGTGAATGAGGGTTTAGGGGGCTATTTCGGATTCAGCCTCAGAGATGTGGATTTCGGGCGGCAATTAAATTATCACAAAACCTTGGTGTTGGTCAAAAAACAGTAGGTCATTCGGCGGGGGATTTTTACGCGGCTGGTGGGCGAAAAACACTGACATTCTGGATTCGGATGGCAATGAAATCACTGACTAGCCCCTGTAAATGATGAAAATACCTTACGACCCCATTAGAAACAATTACCGTCCGAATAGGGCTAAAGAGAGCAAGAGAGAAAGAGAGAAAGAGAGAAAAAGGGGCTGAAGCAATTGGACACATCAGGTGAGAGAGGCACAGGACTTTCTAATGGTGCAGTTTATATTGGGTTTTTACAGACACATCATCTCACTAAACGTTCGAATCAACGTTCAACAAAGCAAATAAAAGTTGTAGTTGACATTAAAAAAATACATTTCCATAAAGTAAGTAAATGAACAATCTAACAATATACAAAATAACGCATTAAAATCATATTAACTGCAATAAACTCACTTGCAATGTTTTTAAAAAGACACATTGTAAAGCCATAAAGAGTATTGACCAATGCAAGCTATAAAAAATAATCCAAACAAATCCCATCCCAGACATGTCATTTAAACACTGGTAAAATACAGTATTTATATTTTCATGCATTTCATTCCTTCACATCATTGAAAGGGACATGCATTTATTGGTAAATCAAAAAATATTGACTTACTGTTCTGTCCTCAAGATACATTGTTTTCGACAAGAAATCGATTCCTATTGTCGCCTGAAAATGAAAAGCAACAAAACAAAACTTTAAGGAAAAGGACACTAATACATGCAACTGATCAGAAACATCCAAAATAGGAACTAAACAAATCAGAACACTGTTTAAACTTACACAATGAGTCAGGAAAAATATTCACTTACCTGGTAGGTATTATCGAAACTGTCATACATAAATCTGGTAATCAATGACGTCTTTCCGACTGCAAAACCGAATGAAAAATGTACAGGTTACTCTCAAATCATTACATATATCTTTGAAGAATAGCTGACATTTTTTGCATTCATTGCGAATACATCTTGAATGCAGAAGGAAAAGATCCAACCAATTACACAATTAAATGTCTATATCATGTGTGTCCCACTATCAGTTGACACTTACATGCTAACATTAGATTTCACAAGGTCATTTAAAAAGCATAACTTCTTTAGTTTAAAAACTTCATTAAAGTGCATGAATGCATAAACCTGTGCACATTCATTCCTGATTCAGATCAGATGAAACATGAAGGGCAATTGAAATAGATTAATCTAAAAACGGTGAATGAAATGAACACATGCACAGACAGACATCCATGTCTATGTAAATATATGCAAATAGTTTGAATATTTGCCATGTTTATTTTCCTATTCAAATTTTTTGAAATCTAGAAAACGATCTTACACATGTGTAGTCTTACTAAAGTTTACAAAATGCTACATGATCTTTGTTTATACTTTATATTGATTGCTCATTTATACCGAACATGCAAAGCAATTCTGGAACCAGAATTGACAGGCCAGCTATGTCAGGGCCAGATATCTCGGAAAGGGGAATGGATCTTAATACAAAGACTTTAAATGGTTAGTTCACCCAAAATTGAAAATTCTGTCATTATTCACTCAACCTCATGTCGTTCCAAACCCGTAAGACCTTCATTCATCTTTGGAACACAAATAAAGATATTTAACATAAAGATAAAGATATTCCTCCATAGACAGCTATTTAATTTCCACTTTCAAGGTGCAGAAAGGTAGTAAAGACATCGATAAAATAGTCCATGTGACTCCAGTGGTTCAACCCAAATTTATGAAGCCACTAGAATACATTTTGTGTGCAAAAAAACAACAAAAATAACAACTTTATTCAAGAATCTCTTCTCGTCTCCTACGCTGTTCACGTAGTAAATATAGTGCAGCGCTTTCGACACACTATGTCAGAATGCCAGCTTAGCATTGCACTGTTTACAATACGTCAACTGCGTAGGAGACGAGAAGAGGTTGTTGAATAAGTCGTTATCTTTACTTTTTTGTGCAAAAAAAAAAACAATTCTCGTTGCTTCATAAAATTAAGGTTGAACCACTGGAGTCACTATTTTAATGATGTCTTTACTACTTTTCTGGACCTTGAAAGTGGTAATTAAGTTGCTGTCTATGGAGGGGTCAGAGAGCTCTCGGATTTCATCAAAAATATATTTATTTGTGTTTTGAAGATGAACGAAGGTCTTACGGGTTTGGGTTGACATGAGGGTGAGTAATTAATGACAGAATTTTCCTTTTTGGGTGAACTAACCCTTTAATGTTATCGAATAGGATATGCTGGTGTTTATATTTTTATGAACACATGCAAGTTCGCCTAAGCTTTGAAATAGGCTATGAGTGTACAATAGCTAGAATATCCAGAAAATTCCAGCATGTCAGCAAAACAGTCAAGCATGAGAATATCATGTTTACACGGGAGACAGACAAAAATATACTGTGAAATGAATATGAAATGCAGTTCAAGACCAGACAGACGAAATCTGATTTCACTATATTAGTGATGGCATCTCATGAATGTTGTAGGTTTTTTTTGGCAGTGATGATATTTGACTAGAAGACTTTACCTCCTAAACCAAACCCTCACAAACCTGTTGATATTAAAAGATTAAAAGAAAAACCTGTTTTGGCTGATGTGAATACATTTTAAGTTGTCATAACTATCATACTTGTTGGTCTTTGACATGTTTTACTTGATTTGTGAGCATATAACAAGGTATTTCTAAATGTGTAGACATATTACAGCACACACGCAGGTATTTAGACATTTCAACTTAGATATTTAGCACACAAACTCATAAACACAGACAGGACCAGTGTGCTCGGTTCGGTTCGGCACTCACCGCTCTGTTCTCCCAGAAAAACCAGCTTGAATTTGCGGAGCGGGTTGCCGAAATCTCCTGCTGCAGACATGCTGCCGGTTCCGCTGGGTCTAATGTGGGCGTTAACGTGTTGCTATAACTATCAAAATGCTCTAAACAAGAAAATAAAGCGGTAATTCGGTTCAGTTTGAGACTCTCAGCCGACTATTCAGGCCCCGTTCTGCGCCGCAACCTACCATGATGCTCACAGAGACGTGATTGACAGCTGAGCTCAGCCTATAGAGTTAGAAAGAATATGACTTGGGTCGTTGTGTCAAACTAATGACACATAGTAGTAGATACTTAATTAGGTCAAGTGTTCAAATATCATCTCAGTATAAATATAATTTAATCTAAAATGTAGCTCTTTTGAGCATTGCATTTCCTGCGACGTCTTATCATAATGAAATATACATTTAGCAGGTCTCATTCGCATCATTATTCAAATAGATTTTTTTTTTTTTTCAAGTGGAAAACTTTATAGTTATTGAGCAAGCGAGCGGAATGTATATATGTGGAAATAAGGCGGGACTCCAAGCATGTTAGATTGATCTCTGCAAGCGCCACGTCACGTTCCTAGCGTCATTTGCTCGCTGCATCATTGCATTCCGTTAACCCTTGAACTGTGAACAGGGGAGTAGGGAGACTTTTTCAGGATTAAATGATTCGGTTGCTGGCCATTTTAATACATTATACAATGATATTTAAATGGGTATATATTACACTAATGCTTGCTTTCAGTGCCAGTGGTTATTTATGACTATTTCACATAGATAGTGTAGAACCATTTGATATTAGAACCGTTTTGTAAATGCTCTCTTTCAAATTAATATATTTTTTATTTTTAAATGAATATTTCATAATGTTTTTCTAAGCCTAATGATAACTTCTGAATGCTAAAGGAAGTGAATCATACTGATTTTAACTCCATTTGACATGACAAAACCTGCATCAATTTCCAAACTAGTGTGACGCCTTTGCTCCAGCTGGTGGCAGTAATGTGCCGAACGAGCGTGAATTCACCCTGCTGGAATCCGTGAAGAAGATCGCGCTCAGTACATGCGCTTATCGGGGTGATATTTACGGGGTTTGGCCGCTTATTTTTTAAACGTTACTATTGGATTCATATATCAACGTGAAACAATGAACTATTTACTGAATAAGGTGTAGTATTTAGAGTATGACGTCTTAATTGTCGGTTTGTCACTGTATTATTAGTATGTTGTTGACGTGCCAAGGTCATTAACATTAATGATTTAGATTATCCCAAAATAATTATAATTTTTTGGTTTGTGACATTAGTTTGTGTCATTCTTTTGCATCAGGTTTTTCTTCTTCAGAACACACGGGCGCTGTTGTGTGCAGCATCATCGGTCCAGTAAGTGTCACCTATCTATCTATCTATCTATCTATCTATCTATCTATCTATCTATCTATCTATCTATCTATCTATCTATCTATCTATCTATCTATCTATCTATCTATCTATCTATCTATCTATCTATCTATCTATCTATCTATCTATCTATCTATCTATCTGTCTATCTGTCTGTCTGTCTGTCTGTCTGTCTGTTTGTCTGTGTATTATTAAAACTGATCATTGTTTTTTTCTGTAATGTCACAGAAGTCAAGTGTTAACTACACAGATGCCTTTGGGTAAGAGCAATACATTTGTTCTCTGTTTAATTTTCATTCATATGTACACTATATTGCCAAAGGTTTAGGGACCATACCCAAACTGTTCCCACAAAGTTGGGAGCATGGAATTGTCCAAAAGGTCTTGGTATGCTGAAGCATTAGGAGGTCCTTTCTCTGAAATGAAGGGGCCAAGCCCAACCCCTGAAAAAACAACCCCACATCATAATTCCCCCTCCACCAAACTTTACACTTGGCACAATGCAGTAAGGCAACCGCCAGTCCCAGGGGAATAAGTGAACAAGATGAGAGTTACATTTTAACGAAGATTTTGTTAAAATGGCTATTGCTGCATCATGTTTTATTGGTTTAATTAGGCATTCATAAACGCTTTGAAGATGATGTGCCACGGTATCAGTGTCGTGCATGACATTGTTATCTTGGGCACTTCAAAATATGTTTATCATTCTAGATACCTTAATATCCAAATTGTTTAGATTTTTAGAATGCACATTAGCTTCTTTTCCATCTATCAGTGCAATTCTACAATACTGCGTGTAAATTCGATCTGGTTTTCGCATTAATCATCTGTGCAAGCAGCAGACGGGCCGAATAAAAATGCATGTTCACTCTCTGGCAGGAGGTTGGGCTTATGGAACAGCGGAATACGGCGGTGACCATGGTTACCCCTGTACACAAAGCAGCTCTGTGCGAGCGCAACTTTCTGTTTCTGGTCGTAACCGAGAGAGAAAAAGGCAACCAGTAGGCCTATTTACATTTTTAAATAGCCATTCAGATTTTTGTATTTGCTTTAGTGTTTATCAAACAACTGCAAATATTTAAATAGGCCTACTTACATTTTCAGTGTTTTTACACTTATAAAGTTATTTGCATTTTAATCTGGACTAAAACATGCCAGCTCAGAACAGTATTCTCTATTATTATAATTATTATTACTATACTATTCTCTATTGTAATTTTAATAACCCATTGGCAGGTGTTTTTGCTTTATTAAAGAGGTCATGAATTGAGAAATCAACTTTCCCTTTAGCTTTTGATATATAAAAGGTCATGGTAAATTGGTAATATAAGAATATCCTGTAAGTTTCAGAGCTGAAAACTTCCTTGTTAGTCAAAGAAAAGCTTTTATAGACACCAGGCCCAGCAAACGATCGATTTCAGAATATGCCACACCTTGACATCATTGTGTGGTGAAACACCACCTCAACAGAAGAAGAATAACGCCTGATTCTGTAGCCCCGCCCACCGACTCGTGCCACTAACATGACATAGGCCTACATAGAGCTAAACCGCATCAAATTTTTAAGCAGTAAACATACCACATAACTTAATTCGGATTCCAATAATATGAATGCATGGATGAACTTTATTTTTAATGAATATCCAGCTCGCGTGGGGAAGAAATTCCACGTCTGTTCCTTCATTTAACCACGGATTCATTTGTAAACGAGACTGGATTTGCAGACAGGATGAGATTACATGAATGATTGAAGCATCACACTAATGTGAGTGAAAAATGTTTTTTATATGTGATTGTATTGCATTCTTACAGATCGATGGATTCTGTGTACGTGTCTAACAGAACAAACCTTTATTTGTGGTGTTGTTGGTTCATTGCGATTCGGGATCAGACTCGGACATGTATGGGCCAGTGTTCGCAAAGCACAACCGGGGCTGTGTTTTTCAGACGGGCTACCAAAACATAAGCCCGTTCTGCCGACGGGCTATCTTAAATAGTGAAATAACATTCCTTTCTTGATGTGCAATGTTCAGTCTCTTGACTTGATATTTGAAGGGCGTGCGTGCAGTGGGTGTGTGCGTGTGTGTGTATAAAAACTGAGCGTTTCTTGAGAGAGCCTCAAAACCAGGGCAGAAAATAGCCTATTACTTATTCATTATGATGTTTTTTTTATTGTAAAAACCACGCAAACATGACCTCAGACAACAGTATACATTTTTAAAAAAAGCCCCTTTAACCCCTTTATGACCCCTTTAAAGCATTTATTCACTAAATGTTGATACATTTATCTAAATGGTAGGGTCTCTTTTTGAAATCTGCTTAGGGTCCCCAAAATGCTAGGGCCGGCCCTGACTTTTGGCAATATAGTGTATGTGTGTTCAAGTATAATTCATAGCTGATGGTAATCAAGTGTCTGTTTGTTTTTTAAACAGGTGTTTTGCTGACTAACAGACAGTATAGATCAATGCCTACACATGGTATTGGAAGATACAGACATCTTCTTCCAAAAGCATTGGTAAAAACTAGTTTTTTACATCATCAGTATACAATGTTTTCACTGCCATTTAATAGCATATGCTAAATTATTTTCATTCAGCCAAAGAAGAAGAAGGACAGAATCCAGGCAAAGCAGATCAAAGCAGCGACAGCCACAGAGTTTGGTGTGCTTAATGTGTGTGTTTCAGGTTATGACATGACTCTAGTGGAACATTATTCCCAGTACATCCACAATCTCTGCAGTCACTTGGACATCAAAGTCAATGAATGGTGGGATAGAGAGAGATATTTTATAATATATTATATTATACTGTTATGTTTTAAAATCCCTATGCACACAAACTAAGACTATATTCTCAAAAGCATATTGTTTTTAATTACCACACATCATTTAACATTCTATGAAATATTGTAAGGTAACGATGAAAAGAGTCCTTTCTTATTTGTGTTTTAAAGCTATGCCCTGCCTACTAAAAGCACAGAGGTCATGGTGATGCAGGAGCAAGGCACAAAAATGTATGTAGATGGAGTCCTGAAAACCCATGAGCGTGTTGTACAGGTAGAGTGAATGCAGGAGCTTTGAGCTTGTGTTTGGTTGTATGAATAAATTACATAATTTTATTATTGCATGTAATTATTATAGGTTTCCTGTAGTCTATAACTGATTTATTGGTGATGTGCATTTAGATCAGTGAAATGAAGGCAACACTTTTTCCCATACTTGCGGAAGTTCTTCTGAAGAACCAGCCTGAGGGAGTGCAACTCTGTGTAAAGCAGGTAAGAAAATTACACTTCATAATCAATGACATTGACACTGCTCTTATTATTTATTTATCTGTCTGGCTGCATTTATGACACTCCTATCAACTGTTATGGGCTTCATTTGTTTTGTTTTGTTGTGTGTGTGTGTGTGTGTGTGTGTGTGTTTTTTTTTTTCCAGCACACTGAAGATTATCATCAAGCCCGGTTCAAAACAAGACCTGAGCTTGAGGGCCTTATTGCAAAAATTAATAATTAATGTATTATTGAAAAATGTTTTTTCATATAAAATAATGTGTGTTCTTCCATGACAGACATTTTCTACCTTGTATGCCCTGTAATAAATAAACTATTTCATGATTGTTTTCCATATCTACTCATTTTTTGTCTTGACCTGTCTTTAAACGTTGATTTGAATGCACATTGAATGCTCAATGTACTGTGCTGTAATGTTGACAGTATCAGAATATTTTTAATCTCTGTAATTAAAGGATTCAGCTGCTGTTTAATGAAAGACTGCATTGCCCAGAATTCCGTTCTCTGTTTCCATAGCAGCCTCCATTGACAACAGTAAACTAATGTTCCTTCCTATACTGACGAAATCCCGGTTTGCTTTTGTACCTTAATACTTGATATTTAAAGTGTAAAATCGGGTTAGATAAGCGGTTAGGCAATGGGCAGAGACTATTACGCTATTTTGGAAATAAACCGCCACGCCACTGATGCTGACATAAAGAAGGAGTAAGTTACGTTTTGTTTAATTCGTAAGTAGTTTTGTAAATAGATACTCAATTAGAAGCAGATAAAACTAGCCTTCATTTTGAGGACTCGTTTGCTAGCAGCATATTGTTTTTTATTTTGGTGTCAGGTACCGGCGGCTCGCGCTGAAGCATCATCCGCGCAGCTGCAGCCACGCACACGCCGCCGAGCGCTTCACACTTCTCGCGGAGGCGTTCGATGTGCTGAGCGACCGTGAGTTACGAGTTGATGAAAAAGAACTACACACTTTTTTTTAGAGAACTTTTTTTAAAATGATTATTATCATGTTATTTTTTATTACAACTATTTTGCCACAACTATAATAGCTAATTACATGCAAAGTTGTATCCCAAATGTTTTTGGTTCCCAAAAAGTTCTGGCAGGCTAGTTTATAGTTATAAGAATTCAACCTAAAAATAACAATAACGTTGTGTATAAGGTCTTATTGTTATCAAATAAAAACTCCATGTTAGTTTGTTAAATAAAAAAAATAAAAGAAAAAGAACGTTCATACAACGTAAAGATTTGGTTCCCCCCCAAATAACCAAAATAGAACCATGCACCAACGTTGCTATAGGGCGAGCGATCTGCTTTTGATGGGTGGTATTTTTTAAAGGCATAGTTCACCCAAAAATGAAAATTTTGTCATTACTTACCCTCAAGTTGTTCCAAACCTGTATGAGTTTCTCTCTTCTGTTGAAAAGAAAAGAAGATATTTTGGAGAATGTTGGTAATACAGTTGTCGGCACCCATTGTATTTCCCCCCTACTTTTGTAACTGTCTGGTTACCAACATTCTTTAAAATATATTGTGTGTTGAACAGAAGAAATGATGACAGAATTTTCATTTTTGGGTGAACTATCCCTTAAGGCAGGGGTTTTCAAACATTTTTCTAACCGAGAGAAACATTAAATATACAAAGTAACTGTCATTGATATCATGATTACAGAAATCTTTAGAAAATGTAAATGTAATTATTTCCATTATATAATATATTTATAAATAAATATTATAATTATTTGGTTTTATTAATTTATTTGCATATTTAATAAAAATTAAAATAAATCTCTGAACTTTTTCACAGACCCCCTAGCACCAGTTTGAATAAGTGTTAGTTCACCCAAAAATGAAAATTAGCTCATGATTTACTCACCCTCAAGTCATCCTAGGTGTATTTGACACTCTTCTTTCAGATGAATACAATCAGAGTTATATTAAAACATGTCCTGGCTAATCCAAGTTTAAGAAAAATATCAATATTTAAAACTTTACAAACTATAATCTCTAACTTCTGCTAACTGTCGTACGCGCGTTCACGAGAGACTGGCGTTCCAGCGTGAGGTAAGGCGCTCCGGTGAGAATATGTATCGCAAGAACCAAGTTTTGTTTTGCTCTATCCTCTGTGCTTCCGTGTTCTTCGCTGGAACTTATGCTCCGTCTGCGCCCCAGTCTCTCGTGAACGCGTGTATGACAGTTAGCAGAAGTTCGAGATTACAGTTTGTAAAGTTTTAATATTTTTCTTTCACAAACACATCGCTTCAGAAGGCCTTTATTAACCCCCCTGGAGCCGTGTTGATATCTTTTATGATGGATAGATGCACTTTTATGGACTTCAAAACAGAAACAGCCATTCACTGCCATTATAAAACTTGGAGGAGCCAGGATATTTTTTTAAATAACTCCGAATGTATTCATCGGAAAGAAAAACGTCATGTACACTACACTTATGACTTGAGGGTGAGTAAATCATAGGCTAATTTTCATTTTTGGGAGAACTATCCCTTTAAGGTGTCATGTAAATATTAAATGATATGAGCAACGTTGCACAGTACTATCCTGTACTATGGTCCTGCCACTGTATTGTGTAAAGAAACATTTAGTTGTTTCCTGGCAAGTTGGTGATGGCCTTTCTCATCCAATGCAGCACGTAA
This sequence comes from Gobio gobio, assembly GCF_949357685.1. Lineage (NCBI taxonomy): Eukaryota > Metazoa > Chordata > Actinopteri > Cypriniformes > Gobionidae > Gobio > Gobio gobio. The sequence goes on along the minus strand of NC_137118.1, from coordinate 33,892,347 downwards.
AAAGGCCACTTATGATAAATTTGGAGAGGAGGGTTTAAAAGGAGGAATCCCATCTGAGCTGGGAGTGAATGGTGCCTGGTCTTCAGGATATGTCTACCATGGAAATGCAGATGAAACATTCCGACAGTTTTTCGGAGGAGATAATCCTTTTGCAGGTATTATTTTTTTTTAAACTGGGTTATTATTTCTCAAACAATTTCTATAATGAGAAACAATCTGGTGCAATCAAGTTATACATTTACAATTTTCATAATACCATGGTGTTTTGAAGAATCCAAGCTCTGGTTAGTAATCATTTGCTTACTCTTCCTCCATAGATTTCTTCACTGGTGATGGCAGTGAGGTCAACACAGCTTTTCAGAGCCTGCGTGGGCAAAAAGAAAAACTACAGGATCCACCAATAGAGAGAGACCTTCATCTTGCCTTGGAGGACCTTTATTATGGATGCACTAAAAAAATTAAAATATCCCGTAGGGTAAGTTCTGCAGACAGATAAAATCATATGAACTAATGAGAAATTAATTGTTTGATGATACAGGTCATGAATGAAGACGGACACACATCCAGCATCAGGGACAAAATTTTAACCTTCACCATAAAAGCAGGATGGAACGAAGGGACACGGATCCAGTTTCCAAAAGAGGGAGACCAGGCATGACAGAGCACATCAGTTTAGTTTTGTCGTAGTTGTAAATTGATCTTGGTCATCACAGAATGCTTTTTCTTCTCAGGGACCAAACAACATCCCAGCAGATATTGTGTTCATCATACGGCAAAAGCATCACCCACGCTTTGTACGCCAAAATGATGATCTGTACTACACAGCAAATATTTCTCTTGAGCAGGTGAGAAACATATTTTTAGCATAGCATTCCAGCACATTTAGATAGACTTCATATCTTTTCAAGCTCTAATAGATTAGGACCAGAGAGACTTTCAATCTAGTGTTCTTGCTGAACATATGAGGTCTCTATTGGATCAACATGTTAAAAATGTATAGTTCCACTTTAAATTTCTCTTTGTTAATTGAATTGACAATATTTAAGTTTAATAAATGTAACTAATTTGTACATGTCTTTGAATATATACGTGTATGGTAACTCTACAGGCTTTGACTGGTTTCTCAGTAGAAGTTGAGACACTAGATGGCAGGCTTCTCAACATCCCTATTAATGACATTGTGCAGTGAGTAAAATATTTCCTTCTTTTTAACATACACTGATCAGCACATGTTTATATGTTGCTCAGTAGAATTTCTGAACATAGTTTTCATATTTAAGATGGTTGCATTTTAATTTCTTTATACTACAGCCCTCAGTACACCAATGTTGTGACCGGGGAGGGAATGCCGCTAGCCAACAGCCCATCCGAGAGAGGCGACCTGATCATTCGCTTCGTTACACATTTCCCAGAGAAGCTCTCGCCTGAAAAGAAACAGCTTCTAAAACAAGCCCTCTCATCAAAACTAATCCAGACTTCTTAAAGTCCAGTCATTAGAAAATGTTGATTCTGAGGATTAAACACTTGAATGCAAAAATGTTTAAGAACCTAATTTTATTTCACAGATTCGGAATGACAGAAGAACCATGTAAAAAAGCCAAAGAACAAATTTAATAGACATGTAAACAAGTCACACAGAAAATCTAAAGTCAAGAGAAGGTTAGAACCACATCAGCAAAGCTCAACTAACTGCTTTCTCTGCTTTTAAAGAGGAGTGACCCAGTTATGGCGAGCTGCCATCATGGCCCGTTTCAGCTGTTCATAGGTGACAAACATAACCACGTTCCAAGAGCCCAGCCTCAGAAACGATGGCATGAATCTTAAAAGAAAACAAACAGATGTCAATTCTACATTCATCCTCCAATCATTACAGTAAAGCTATAGCTGATAAAGAAAACTGACCCCTTGTAAAAAGCCTTTGGTCCCTCTTTAGCTAGCATGGCTACAGCACAGTTGAGGGCGCCGCTGTACTGGCCCTGGGCGGAGTTCATGTATCTTGTCTTCACAACATCAACCGGAGAAGCAATAACCGTAGTGCAGAAACCAGCACCAAATGCAGATGTGAAGTGGCAGGGAAGATCATCTGTGAAGAGGAGCAGCTATGAATATCTTTCATAGTCTGACACTTAAGTTTGCAATACTTTTTCTGCAGCCTCATCTTACCAGTCATCAGCGATGATTTTAGGAGTGCATCTTTGATGAGGTCATAGGTCACCAGCTCAGTGCAGTTTACAATGGCATTACGGGTGATGTTTGGGCCAGTTCCTTTAAGAGGATAGAAGGGTAGTATAAATTAGAACGAGGAGATAAGTAAACAAATGTATGATACAAAATTTTAGTTTATGCACTTAAGTTCATAAACGAAAATTATTATTATTAGTTTACTTATTTAATATAATAAACTTGTAATGTCATAAAATTACTACGACATTACAAGTTATTTTATGACATTAGTAGTAAAGTAAATAAAAGCATTAAAGGGTTAGTTCACCCAAAAATGAAAATTATGTCATTAATTACTTACCCTCATGTCGTTCGACACCCGTAAGACCTGCGTTCATCTTCGGAACACAAATGAAAGATATTTTAGTTGAAATCCGATCGCTCAGAAAGGCCTCCATTGGCACAATGCACGTTACACTCTCAAAACCCATAAAAGGTACTAAAGACGTCGTTACAAAGTCCATCTCACTACAGTGGTTCTACAATAACTTTATAAAGTGACGAGAATAGTTTGTGCGCAAAAAAAACCTAAATAACGACTTATATCATGACCGATTTCAAAACAAGGCATCATGAAGCTTCGAAGCGTTATGAATCAGTGAGTCGATTCAGCGGTTTGAATCGCCAAAGTCACGTAATTTCAGCAGTTTGGCGGTTTGACACGCGATCCGAATCATGATTCGACTCGCTGATTCATAACGCTTTGAAGCTTCATAATGCATCATTTTGAAATCGGCCATCACTATACAAGTCGTTATTTAGGTTTTGCGCACAAACTATTCTCGTCGCTTTATAAAGTTATTGTAGAACCACTGTAGTGAGATGGACTTTGTAATGACGTCTTTAGTACCTTTTACAGGTCTTGAGAGTGTACCGTGCATTGTGCCAATGGAGGCCTTTCTGAGCGATCGGATTTCAACTAAAATATCTTCCTTTGTGTTCCGAAGATGAACGGAGGTCTTACGGGTGTCGAACGACATGAGGGTAAGTAATTAATGACAGAATTTTCATTTTTGGGTGAACTAACCCATTTTTTAGAAATGTAAAGATTCAAAAAGTATAATTTTTTATAAAATAAATGTAATGAATAAACTTAAGAGTATATTAACTACATTTGTTTTTATAAAAAAAAAAAAAAGAAGTTATGCGATTATTATTATTATTATTAGTTTATTAACTACATTGTTACACATTATATAGTTCATATTATAACTATTTTATATACATTTTATAAATAAAATGTAAACTATTAAAGTTTAACTACATTTATGTTTATAAAAAAATATAAGTAATTACTTTAATTTATAATAAATTAATGCATAGATCATTGTCAAGTTTAATTTATTTATATAAAATTGAATTATTAATAATTAAAACAAAGTATAACAAAAGTACAGTTTAATATATAAATTATAATAAATAACATTTAAAATGTACAGATTAAAACAAATAAATACAACATTGACTTGAGTGGGCCCAAGCTCACCTTTCCACAAACCACGAAACCCCTCTTCCTTTGCAATGGTCCGATATGCATCCATGGTGCCATGGTAACGTTTACTGGCCCCGGCACTGATCTGGGCCTGAAACCGTACCTTCACCACATCAGTGGGTTGGGCCAAAGCCACTGCCATGGCTCCAGTCGTACATCCGGCCATCAACCTACTGCCAATCCCCACATCTAATAAAGGAAAATTATAGATTGGAAATGGGGTTAATACGAGAGGTCTTGCATAACAAATAGTTTCCGATCATCTCGGCAAACAAGTGTAGAGCACATGTCAAGGAGTGAACTTACGATCTGAGCCTTTGTTGTAGAACTGCTTGACTGAATCGTAGAGGCCAATGCGTACAGAGGCAAAGCTCATCTGACGCTGCAGTCCTGCAACCAACCCGCTGTAGAGACTGCGCGGCCCCTCGACACGCACCATGGTGCTGATCGTGCCAAACACGCCACGATATTTCACCGGACCATGGCCTGTGTTCGCAGGACCTTTGGTCTCCCCTTGAATCTGTACAGAACAAAAGGTGGATGGAGAAACTTTACAGAATCACAGGGGAGGGAAGCAGCATCTTCAGGTTAAAAGGGTCCACAGTGATCCTGGGGCAGCAAGGACAATCATCAAGGCCTGGACCTGCTTACGTTGCTAGTGTAAAGGGAGTCAAAAGAAATATAGAGCTGACGTCAGTATGGGTGTGACTGTAAATCATCCAGCTGAAAGGAAAGATTAGTTTGTATTTGTTGCTGCAAGTTGACCTGGGTTGAGTCGTCACACGTGTCTGTTGTCTCCAGACTCAACCTCTGGCTCAGCTTTCACTCAAGCAAAGTTGTCATTTAAACTGGTTCTCAAAAGCCACACAATAAAGACTCACCTGAAGTCTAACTTTTGCTGTGTCCAGTGGAAACGTGAACAGGTCTGCAATGCAGGCTGCAGTTCCCGCACCAATAAACTTCACAGTGGCTGTAGGAGGCACATCACCAGCTTTGAATCCAACCATGTTTAGTTGAAGTCGGAATCACGGGAAGTCGGGAATGTAAAAGGTGATATGGAATGTGTTGAAAAATCAATGAAGTGAACACAAGATAGGTGGACTCCACCCTAACCTGGATAAGGAAGACATATGATGATTATTCACTCTTCTTTAAGCTTATGGCATGCATGTAATGTTTTTATAAGGGTTATTATGCAAGCTTAAGCCATTTGGGTTGGGACACTTTTTTTTTTGTTGTTGCCAGAATATATTTATTAAGTTTTATGTATGCACAAACACAAAACAAACAACAACAATGCCTATCAGAAAGCCATCTCTGTACAAAGCAACGGTTTACAAATATTTATCACTTATCTTTAAAATTAAAGTATAAAATAAAAAACATGAGTTATACAAATCAGATGTTACTGGGACACATTTTTAAATTTAGTTTTAAAGTATTAATGCAAATTTAAGCCATTTGGAGTGGGACAAAGCCTGTGCTTAAGACATTTCTCTCTGACAGTCAACAGACAAAAACAGGAACATGTTCTTTTTTTTTATTTTTAGGAACATGATGTTCTTTTTGACATGCTAATCTATAAACTGACGTCATCATCCTGTTTGCATCTGTGTGCGGCTTTGTTGACTTTCTACCACACAAAGGAACTTCAGCAACAAAGGAAGTACGGATACGCACAAAGTGCGAGATTATATAGTGCTTACACGATATTAAATCAACTATAACACTATAAAATATAAAACAAAAACAAATAAACAATTTTGGAAAACTTACCGGTTTGGATGAGAACTTCAAGATTCTCTAAAAGCATCTCTTTGGTTGAAAGTACTTTCAACTCGTATTTTGTTACCGTGTTTTTCCATAAAGAAACGTTTAGAACCCGTACAAATCAAAAACATACTCCAAAGTCTGAAAGACAGAAAATTACATACAGTTCAGCATCACTTCAAATAAACAAAGAAAAAGCATTCGCTAGTAGCGAGGAGAGTCTATTCGTAGGATGTAAGATCACACTACTCACCGTGAACAAAAATGTATAAAGTGTCTATGAATAAAAGTTTTTACTGGGGGGAAAAATAACTAACTTGGAAAGCAAACAGTTAAAAATCCACAGGTGCTCTGCTCTGTTTCCAACGCCGCATCGACCCTTTTAAACTCCAGCGAGGAAGTCACGTGATACATGTGGTGCGTCATAACTCGTCGCATAAGTTAACGCCTCTGTTGCGGACTTTACTGATAAACACCGATTTCCAACGTTCGCCTTCTTCCATTTTAAACTAGAAACCTATGTGTTATTTGAATAAGTTTATCACCATACGAAAACGACGTTTTTTTACATACCAGGTAAATGCTGCTAAACGTTCGCACAAGTAACGTTACAAAAACATAACGGACGGCAGTCACTCTATTTTAAAATAGACCGGGGTTTGTTGTCACAACGAGGGCTCAGGTCAAAAGACTATTATAAAATTGTGCATTTTCTCTAGTTTAAATTTGTCGAATGTTGGTTTAATATTATGGTGTTTCATGAATCGTTTTGTGTTTCGTAATTTTTTAACTTAGCCTGTGACAACATGCCAAGTAGCCTATGTGGTTTTACACATATGAACATGACTTGCAAAAACAAATCTATTCTGAAAAAAATCTTCCTTGGAGTAAACGTGGGACAACTAGCCCCAGACTCCCCATTTGACTGAAACGCTGAGTCATTCTGAATCATTGTGATGTAGTTGCACATATGTTATTCATAAAAGAGCACTTTCAGCTCTCCCTTTTTTCAAGACGCATCCCCTGGATTTGCTTTTTCACATAGATTGGTATTTGCTGCAAAAGCTGTTCATGTTTGTTTTTATTTTTTGTCAGTTTCAATGAATTCATCTTAATATCCTCGTAGCTGAGTTTTTTTCCTGAAATACAAGAACCAAAAGCATCTCAAGTAGCCTACACATACTTTAACTGAACTCACTATTATCGAAGACAAAGTTGCTGGTTAAGTTTCATGGAGGTATCGCAGAACTATGTTGGAGAACGTCCAACCTCAAGGCAAAAGAAAATAATTGTGTTCACTTGAGAGATGGGTTAAATCCTGCAGTGACACGTGCTTTATGAACTGCACACTGTTGCTTATTATTGTGTGACTATCAGGCCTGATCTCAGGTCAATTCAAGGGTCACATATGCACAGCGGTCTTCAGTGAGCATCAGGTATCTCTTCTGTCACACACCCTTGTCTTCCTTTTTTGTCACCCACAATTCACAGGTTTGCATTTGTCTTTGATTGTTGATTAGGTACATGCACTTCATCTTTCCCTCAAGTGAACTTCACAGCTCCGTTCTAACGAAGAATAGGTCAGCATGAGAGCTCGGAAAAGCAATTTGAAGACACTTTATAATCCTTTGTCACGTGGAAGCCATTTGTGACAGGCTCTCTGTTGATTTGATCATTGACTGAACCTGATTAAATGACTCTTAGGCATGTGATCTAAATGAGTTGTATGTTCCTGTTTTGAAACTTAAAACAATTTAGACCTTTTATCAAAGGAAATAGGTATATGATAAAAAAAACTTTATTTTCCAATAATGTACAGTTTACAATTTATAGTATAAATATACATTCATTCATTAGAGCTATGGACCCGTTTTCATGACAATTTAAAAGCACATACATAAACAGTGAACTCTGATGCTAATACCACCTCTGTCAGTGTACCAGGACACTGAAACTAAGACAAAATGTGCACATTTTGCTTTATCAGCCATGCATCTCATGATTTTTGGTGACTCATCTTTCATTTTTGATGAGCTTGACCTTTGGCCTTTTTTTCAGTGATAAGACTTAACCGTGAATCCCTCTGTATTTGCTCTCTCTCTCTCTGTGTTTAATCAATATCAGAAGATACTGACAATGTCCATTCAGAAAGGTGACTCCCATGAGTGATGCATTCTGGTCATACATCTCTTGATTTGCTCGTAGGAGACGAACATCACAATGTTCCAGGATCCCAGGCGCAGGAAGGAGGGCATGAAGCTATTGGGGAAGATGAAGATGGCACATTCATGGTACTGAAAATAAGAATGTGTGGATTGTTCTACATAAATAATGGTTTACAGCATTATGATTTTTCTTACCCCTTATAAAAAGCTGCTGGTCCCTCTTTGGTCAGCATAGTGAGGGCACAGTTAAGTGCACTGCGGTACTGGCCTGTAGATGAGTTCATGAAACGGGTCTTTACCACGTCTACTGGAGACGCCACAATCGTGGTGCAGAAGCCAGCGCCGAATGCAGCAGTAAAGTGGCACGGTAGGTTATCTAAACAGGGCACACGTGTTAGACAACAAGTACATGAAAGTTACCATAATGAAAGCATATTCATATGGTAGCGTACCTGTCATGAGGCCGTATTGTAATATGAGATCCTTGATGATGTCGTAAGTGACCAGCTCTGCGCAGTTCACAATTGCGTTCCTTGTGATGTTTGGCATGCAGCCTAAAATAGAGAAACACACGCATGTTTATCTCCACTAGAATGAATGGCATGTGAAAGCAGAACTTAAAGGGATAGTGCATTGAAAAAGAATTTTTTTTGTCATAATTTACCCTCATGTTGTTTCAAATCTGGATGACTGTATTTTGTCTGTGTATTTTTATCCATACAATGAAAGTCAGTTGGGTCCAATGTACTGTTATTTTAGTATTAATTAATATTTAGAATTAGCTTTTATTTTCAGTTTTCATTTTGATTTGAACTTTTTAGTCATTTTGTTATGTACTTTGGTCATTTTTATAACTTTTTTTTATTTATTTAGCTTTAATTAATTTTTTATTTCAGTTTTAGTTTTTGTAATTTTAATATATTTCAGTGTAAGTTTTTCATCTATTATTTATATTTTATTCAGTTTCAGCTTTATTTGACTTTTAGCTATAACAACACTGGTTTGGACCCCAACGTACATTGTGTGGACAAAAACAACAGAAGCATTCTTCAAAATATCTTCTTTGTTCCAGAGAAAGAAATTCAAACAGGTTTGGAACTAAATGAGGATGAGTAAAAATACCTTTCCATAGCCCCCGAACTCCCTCGTCACGGGCAATAGTCCGATATGCATCCATTGTGCCATTGTATCTTTTTAATCCATCAGACTGACGCACTTGAGCCTGGAAACGCACTTTTACGACATCTGTGGGCTGTGCAAAAGTGACAGCCATGGCCCCAGTGGTGCAGCCGGCCAGCAGGCGAGTCACAATGCTCGCGTCTGAGAAGAAAAGAGCGAGAGAAAAAAAGAAAAAAAAAGAAGAGAGTGTTAGCCTGTCTATAATCATTTCTGTCTCTATTTAAACAAACAGTTTGATACTCACTCTCAGATCCTCTGGAGTAGAATTGCTTCATTGAGTCATAAAGACCGATACGAACAGATGCAAAGCTCATCTGTCGTTGCAGTCCTGCCACCAGGCCATTGTACAGACTCCTTGCACCCTCTGTACGCACCATAGTGGTGATGGTGCCATATACTCCACGATATTTCACCACGGCTGATCCTGATGCAGCTATAGACTCTCCCTGGATCTGAAATAAGATTTTTGTTGTTATTTGAGTGTTTCAGACATAATGTAAATGCAATTCTTACCCCGTGTTTCACATACAAGGCAAGTCTAGTCCCAGACTAAAATGCATGTTTGAGCTGTCTTAACTGAAAGCAACTTGCACTGAAATATCTTATAATACGGCAGTGCCATTGCCAAGATGAACACCAGTAATGAAAATAAAAAAGCTACTTAAATGTTTAAATTACCTAATTGAACTAAGGTCTAATCCTGGCTCAGTCCTTGTCTATGAAACAATAATGACCAACACTGTGCCTTAATGTATAAAAAATGATATACTTTATGCAATGCTTTTTAAGTCCTCACCTGAAGTCTCACTTTTGCTGTGTCCAGGGGGAAAGTGATCAGGTCAGCAAAACATGCTGCCGTACCGGCTCCAAAAAACTTGACAGTGGCAGTTGGTGGCAGGTCGGTAGGTTTTATTCCAACCATTTTTTTGTGCTTCTGACAGGAGAACCCGCAGCAAGAGAATTTAACTTTCTTTTATAGAGCTTCTTGTGTTTCCCCACCTGAGGGAGAATAAGAAGCAGACCAAAAGTGGTTAAGATTCATCATCTCAAATGAATCTTGATTCAGATTGAAGAATTCTAAAATAAACGTTTAGGCTTCAATTTACCTCAGCGGACCGCTGATTCACGATCAAGTTTCTTCCAAAAGAATAACTCTCTTGTCTTTTGTTTTAAATGTTTCAACACATTTGGCCATACAAAATTGTGGCTCAATGTCCCAAAGCAGCATTCCAGCAGCACAACACTACAGAGAAATATTTAAGATCAATAACCGTTGATTGGTGATTATAGAAAAAGCTGTAAACTTAATATCTCTCATTACTTCAGCTCTGGCTACACAGAAACATATAAATTAGCGCACAACATTGTGTGAAATATAATAACATACATTGTGCTCACCAACCTTGCGGTAATATGAAATTGTTAGTCCTGATAGAAAGCAAAGTAATTATTTCCATCCGGGGGTTAATCCAGCAAGTGTGTTTTCCACCTGAGTATGATGGAACCGGTCTGTCAAACGCTGAATTTATAGGCACATGTGCCGGTTGCAGCCAGTCCCATGTATTCCTTTCATCACACGACTCTAATTTTAACTTTATGTGGCGGGAGAATGTGAACACTTGTTTACTAGCTAGTAGTCTGTTTTCTGTTCTCCAAATTAAAGGTACACACCTATCAGTAAAATTAAAATAAAAAAAGGGAAAATATTGGAAATAGTTTCTTGTGCATGTCCATTTAAAATTATTCATTTTATTGTTCATTTATTGTATTTTTACAAAAATAGATGTTCATAAACACATGGGCCTCAGTCATATGTTGCTGTACCAGCGCCGTCACCTTTCCCCCACTTCCCAAAACATCTTTGGGGGAATGTTGCACTGTAATCTCAGTGTGATCCCATTGGCTCCTGAGGGGATATGTTCATCCTATCAGAGAGGGGCTTGTCACCTTGACTTAAGCACCTAGGAATAATTTCAGTTCTGCTTTTTATATAGAAGGGATCAGTGTTTCAAGTAATGTTGGCATCAGTTTATTAAAAAACAATGTTTTTTTCCATCCATCTTTTCTTTGCAGACCAATGCCTTTCCGTAAATATGCCTGACATCCATGCCAGAGGAAAACAATATGTACCAAGAAGCTGCTCCGCCCCAAACTTGTTTAAGTTGTATAAGCTGTTCGGGCAACGCCACTCTTTACAGCCAATCTGTACATGTCTCGGAGTGGGAGGGTATGTGCGCATCTGCTAACAGTAAATCAGGAACCTTCGTAGTCCGGATGAATCCGGATCAGGTCTAGACCTGATCGCACAAAAAATAAAGTATATTTTAAAGCCATTTTAAGGACATTACACATTACAATGAAAAAAAAAGTGTATCATATTTTTCATAATTTTCATGAAAAAAAATATATCCCTCCCCCGTTCATTATCATTTTTTAGCTTTGGCTTTGAACAAATGCAGTTACGTGACAGTGGCATTATCATGTTTCAATAAACGGTGAGAAATATTTGCTTTCTTGACCTGCCATCTTAAAGCTGCAGTAGGTGCAAGATCAGCAGAAAAATAAAAGCAAAATATTCAACAATGTTTGTGTGAGTACATGAGATCAGGACATTCAACTTAGGAAAGTACTGCGTTATTATGATATTTCTGTCTGAACTGCCACATCAGCTATTGCACCATTTAAATAAACAACCTGCTGATGATTGCTACCGGCATTCCCACCAGGAATGTGTGACAAATGAGCTCCTAGAATAGGTTTGCATCACTGGCTAATAGAGGCATGTGATTTCCACCTTTGTAAACCTTGATCACAGCCAAACCGTGTTATGTTCTTACCTTCTGTATTTTCAAGATTTGTTTGTATGTGTGCTTTTGTCTACTCTTGAATCACTTGCACCCTTTTCTGCATTGTTTGGTCTGTAATCTACCTCTGCTGTCTGCATCCAGCTAGAACCAGTTTCTTCGATGTACCCTGTGATCTCTCAGCTTCTGAAAGAGGTAAACAAACCCCTGTGTCCTGCCAGACACACTCACACCGCCCACTACTGAAAGCAGATACATCCACGACTGACGCAGACGCAGACATCAATTCATGCCTACCATAGACAGCTGCCGCTGAGACTTGCCTTGTGTATGATTACATATTTCCTCTGAAAGGAACAGGCACATCTATAAATATACCTCCCTCCATTTAAGCAAAGGTCAGTAGGTCACACTCGGTCTATGGAAAGGCAAATAACTCATCAAAACTCCATATGTGGTCATTCATCAGTGGCCCACAAAAAGTATTTGGACACATAAAATGTCTGAATGGCAGATAAAATATCAAATCAAGTGGCATCAAGCTAGATCTTTTCTACTAATTCATACAATTTTAAGCAGCATAATAATAAAATAAGATTTAATACACAGGAGAATTTCAGGCCTTTTTTTACATTACAGGAATTTGAATCATGTACCGCTAGTGATTTTCTTGACCTCCTGAAGGTCCTAAAAGATGCATTTATAATCCTGACCAATAAGCAGGTGCACATTAACGTCACTGCTGACTTCAGAAGGATCGTTTTCTTTTCCTCCTGTCATTCTTAAGAGTGATATTAGAGATGGCTGTCCCATCATGCCACATCATTATCTGCAGGCTATTGCCGTGTCAGTTGGCCGGGTACATGGAAATCAGTGGCACTCTAGTCATTTGTGCCCTCTTCTTTATACACTACCATAGTGACGATTCATTTTAGAATTTTCTCTGCATGACCCTCTGTAAAATGCCTTTTAGATGACTTCGGTTGAACTGAGATGTCACTTACGTGCTTTTTAATCTTAACAAGTAATTATGTGTTATCAAAACATACAATATATTGCCAAAAGTATTGGGACACCCGTCCAAATAATTGAATTCAGGTGTTCCAATCACCTCCATGGCTAAAGGTGTATAAAATCAAGCACCTAGGCATGCAGGCTGCTTCTACAAACATTTGTGAAAGAATGGATCTCAAGCGTGGTACCGCCACCTGTGCAATAAGTCCATTCATGAAATGTCCTCACTACTAAATATTCCACGATCAACTGTTAGTGGTATTATAACAAAGTGGAAACAATCGGGAACAACAGCAACTCGGCCACAAAGTGGTAGGCCACGAAAATTCACAGACCGGGGTCAGTGCCTGCTGAAGCGCACAGTGCGCAGAAGTCGCCAACTTTCTGCAGAGTCAACAGCTACAGAACTCAAACCTTTGTGTGGCCTTCAGATTAGCTCAAGAACAGTGCGTAGAGACCTTCAAGGAATGGGTTTCCATGGCGAGCAGCTGCATCCAAGCCTTACATCACCAGGTGAAATGCGTAAAGCACGCCCCCACTGGACTTTAGAGCAGTGGAGGCGTGTTCTCTGGAGTGACGAATTACACTTCTCTGTCTGTTAATCCGATTGAGGAGTCTGTGTTTGGCGGTTGCCAGGAGAACGGTATTTGCCTGACTGCATTGTGCCCAGTGTAAAGTTTGGTGGAGGGGGGATTATGATAGGGGGTTGTTTTTTAGAGGTTGGGCTTGGCCCTTAGTTCCACTGAAAGGAACACTTAATGCTTCAGCATACCCAGACATTTTGGACAATTTAATGCTTCCAACTTTGTGGGAACAGTTTGGGGATGGCTCCTTCCTGTTCCAACATGACTGCGCACCAGTGCACAAAGCAAGGTCCATAAAGACATGGATGAGCGAGCTTGGTGTGGAGCTTTACTGGCCTGCACAGAGTCCTGACCTTAATCCAATAGAACACCTTTGGGATGAATTAAAGTGGAGACTGCGAGCCAGGCCTTCTCGTCCAACATCAGTGCCTGACCTCACAAATGCGCTTCTAGAAGAATGGTCAAAAATTCCCATAAACACACTCCTAAACCTTGTGGAAAGCCTTCCCAGAAGAATTGAGGCTGTTATAGATGCAAAAGGTGGGCCAACTCCATATTAAACCCAGATTAAGAATGGGATGTCATTAAAGTTAACGTGCATGTAAAAGCAGGTGTTCATTTATTGCAATTAGAAAATATAATAAAATAAAAAACTTAAATACTATCTCCTCAGCCAGATTAATGTGCAGAGGCAATTAAATGTAAATCATGTTGCTTTTTTTTTTTTACCTTATTTTCAGGTAAAATTAAACATGAGACACTTCATGTATCAGTATATGTATCATTCTTAATGAGTGAAATACAAGGAAATATTTCAAAATAACATACCAGAAATATTTATATTGGCAGTAAATTATCAATGTCACGGTCACAGTAAATTCACAGTAAATACACGATCAATGAGAGTGCCGTGGTTACCACCAGAAGGCACTCCACCCTGGACCATTGTCTTTTCATCTAAGGACTACATTTCCCACATCACTCACTACCTGGACTTCCTTCCTGATTACATCCACCTGCACCCCATTACCTTATTAGCTTACACTTTATAAGCCTGGTCATGTCTGTCATTCATTGCGAAGTCTTGTTTAGTGTTACAACTGCAATTCTGAGCGATCTCCCTGGGTTCTTGTCTGTTGGTTTTTGGATTACTTGTTTGCCTGTGTTCCCTGCTTTGTTGTGTTTATTTGTTTGGACTGCCTGCCTGCCTGCCTGTCTGTTTTGACCTTGCCTGAACTCTTGACTACGATTGTGGGTTACCCTTTCAATAAAGCTGCTTTTGGATTCTCAATCTTCTGTCTCAGAGCAGTACGTTACAGATCAGGAAGGTCAAATGTAAAAGTTCTAATTTGGATAACAAAACAAATGTGTATTTCTCTAAATCCAAACTCCTGCTGCTGTGGGTAACAATAAGGTAACATTAGTTAACATGAACTAGCAATTATGTTAATTTTAATGTTTACTATATTATTAAAATCAAAAGTTATATCTGTTAATATTATTTAATTGTCCTGAACTAACATGAAATAACAGTGAACAGTTGACTAACGTTAACAAAGATTAATGGGGCCTGATTGTAAAGTTATTGGGTTACCCTATTGGGTGTGTGAGATGGCAAGAAACATTTTGCACGTGTCAGAGGAATGAAGAAAAATGGGGAATTGCCTGGAGTTGTGAATGTGAGGGAGATCTGGATTAACTGGTCTAGTCAGGAAATAGACGGCAGCATGTTTCATGTGTTCTTTCCTCTATGCTATATGCAAAGAAGAACACCATAATGTTCTCAGACACTGATCTGTACAAAGCAACCAAAATGTCACATGCTTGTTGTATAATTTTCAGATTGCTTGCCTATCATAAACTTTCCCAATATGCCCTGGCATGATTTAAAGCAGACTTTATGATGTGCCAATGAAATACCTGCAAATTGTGTCAGTCCACAATTCTTGTTTAAACAAAAAAGACTGTAAATCTGCTTTTATTATTTAAATGACTTACAAACCTACATGTCAAGCTCATAAACTTATGTAATTCTTGCTAAATGGCACACAGCATCTGGAAGGATTTTGGCTCCAGCCAATAGGCTTTTTTAAACACACTCTGCCCTCCTCATTATCCAAACTTCATTGAAAGGAAAAAGACCACCTCAGTACACAACACATAAATAGCTCCACTTTAATAGCTGGCGCTTTTTCTTATGCACAATAAAACAAATTATATGCATGTAATTATCCCTAGCTTATTCAGACACAAGAGTTCAGTGTGTTTCTACTCTGAAGACACTAGTTCTACCAACCTGATCTCATGAGAAAACAACTATTTTATGAGATAGCGATTACATATGAATTCATAAAATGTGATTCTTATGGAAATGTATGATATTTAGAAAAAAATAAGCATGAAGGTCCACCCCTAAACGTAATCATCAGTGTGGCACTGTGTGGACTTAATAAAATTCCCCAGTTACAGTAAGGAAATCTGATACAAATTAAACCAGGACTGAATATACAACAGACACTTTCTGTTTACCTTAATTAGGGCCTCAAATTTTACTGACCATAAATATACATAGATATTCTAAAATAAAATACTAAACTGAAAAATGTGTTTGAAGTGATGATTCACACAAACTTAAAAACCAGTAAAAGCCAAACGATCAGTTTTATTGCACTGTAACAGAAATCCGTGGTTTTACATAAAGAAAAAAAATCCTGCCAGCTGTGGTTGGCAGAATAATTCTGTAAAAATACAGTAAAAATGTAAATTCTTGCAATAAATATTCATTTAACAACATATTGTCATGATTAGTGTTTTACTTTAATTTTCATGGGCTTGGTTTGTTTCTCTTTGTTACCAGTTTTCTTTGTTCCTGCTTTTCATTAGTTCATTAGCTTTTCCATGTCATTAGTCAGGTTATTCATTATGTTACTAATTAGAGCACACCTGTTTGCATTTGAGTTCGTCACCATGTGTATTTAAGTACTAAAATAGACACGGTGTATACAGTTTGGTTTCAGAGTAAATTATTCTGAAACAGCTACTTTCCATTCACAAATCAAATCTAGACTTGACAGAGGAAGATTAGTTGGTGCTATATTTTTTGATTTGCGTAAAGCCTTTGATACAGTTAATCACAAAGTTCTTCTCTCTAAACTGTCTTAAGTTTCAGTCTTCATCTGGTACTTTAGCATGGATATCCCCATATTTATCAAATAGAGAACAATGTGTAAAAAATAAAGGGGTTCAGTCCTGTATCTTAATGGGTGTACCCCAAGGATCAGTGTTAGGCCCCTTATTATTTTGTCTGTAATGATCTCCCGCAAGAGTGTAAAGAGATACAAGTACAAATGTATGCTGATGATAATGTTATTTTTACACATATGAGAACAGAGTTAGCAGCTTAGAAGTTAAAAGCTGCTATGGAAAGGATTACTCAGTGTCTGGAGCAATCGTGTTTTAGCCTGAACAAAACAATAGGGATTTTCTTCTCTAAAACAAATGTTCATTCTTCCAATGTTGATATTTTGAAAAGATAGAAATAGTAACTGAGTTCAATTACATCAGTGTAATATTGGACTCAAATCTTAGTTTTAAAAAACATGTAAAGAAAATGGTGAGGACTATTAAATATAATTTGGTGAAGTTTAGACAAATTAGACAATGTCTCTCTATTGAAGAAGTAAAGATCCTTTCTCATATGTCATACTCTCTGACATGTTGGGGTCAAGCTATAGCGAAACTGTGATTAAACCCTCAAAATCCCAGTATAAACAGACTTTAGATTTTGAAGATAAAAAGCCAAACCATTATCATCGTTGTAGGATCTCAGCGAAACATATTTTTCTAAAGATTATCTACTAGATTATCATCCATAAGGGATTGTGTTGTTCCTTTTCATCATTCTGCTTAGACTATTGTCTTTCTCAGTGAAAGCTGCTACTCATTGGAATGCTTTACATGAGGAAATATAAAAGGGTGTGCATATATTGGTTATTTTAAATTGAAGCTAAAATCTTTTTAAAAAAATCGACCCAACTCTGTAAACATTGACATGGTTTAAATGACTCCTCGATTATTTTTTTTAAATTGGCCCTGATAGGATGTGTGTATGTATGTTTTATTGTAAGTAGGAACTGTTTGTTATTTTATAATTTATGTAAGTGATGATGACCTGCCAGGGGACTGCATGTGAAAATTAGCCTTCGGCTAAATCCGGTACAATGCATGAAATGGAAACATTTATGTTAAAAATTGTACGTGGTCCTTTTTCAAATACATAAAATAAAATAAACGTATATTTAAACTGGTATTGTTTTTGCATGGCATGCTGTTTTGTTTGTGTTTCCTCTTATTGGATTACCTGAGTTCCTTTGTTTAATAAACAGCACTTAAATTTTTTTAACTACTTCACCTATCTTCTTCAAACTTGGACTAGACGTGACACATATGATGCAACATAAAACCCTTATGTACATAAATGATAAATAGAAGAAACTAATTTATTAAAATTAAAAACCATCAAATGTGAGCTGTCACAAAAAATTTGGTGTTAGTTTACAGCTTTACTAGACTATTTGGTTTGGGGTTTTTTTTACTTCTAAAAACAGTACATTTAACAGTATTTTACTGTAAAATATGTATAATACGGGAGCGTAAAAGGTTTACTGTAGTATTTTAAAGTTAAAATTACAATTGTTTTTACAGTTTTTTTACAGGCCTTGTTTATTAAACAAAAGCAGAATGAATTTCAGTTTATCGTTCAAATAAATTCTTTAAAAATGTGCAAATTGTTCCTTCAGTGAATTTATGAAAGATTTAAACAAATTCGTGTGTGTGTGTGTGTGTGACAATGGGGTGTGTGACCGCAGTAATAGTTAACTGGCAGCGCCCTCTGCTGATAACATATGACATTGTTAACGCTTCATTAACTCACCTGTCCCATGAATGCATAATGAGATGTGTTCATATACGAGTTAATTTTGTTAGTGAACTTGTTCACTACAACATTTTAAAGAACATTTTTTGTTTCCAAGTAACAGGAGAGATGGCACCAGTGTCTGGATTTCACTCAATCTTTCTTGCGTTCACTGTTGTCTCTTTCTTCCTATTCTTCTCTCTCTCACTTTCAAAGAGAAACTGTCCCTAAATGCAGCTTACAGTGTGGCAGTGACACAGATGTTTTTTTTTTTTTTATTTGGTCTCGTTTTTGCTTCTTATTTGGAATATTGTGCCATTTGAGGTTTTGGTTGAAGGCTTTGTTTCTTTTTATTGCTCCCGCTTTCTGTCTCTCTGCTGCTGCTGGTGGTTTGTTTACATCAGTTCAGTATCTCTGGCGCAAGGGCTTCTGGGCCATGTGTCTGCCATAGTCGCGGTGCATTGTGGGGAGGTTGTGGTCCTCCAGCGGCTCGGTTCGGAATAATGTCCTCCTCGGAGGCAGCGGACGGTTCTTCCACGGAATTATGCCCGAGCTTCGCCGTGATCTGCTCGTTTCTGGAGCGGTATGGAGCGCTGCTGGACCTGCCGGAGGTGTCGTTCCCGATGCTGGAGCGCAGTCTGCAGGAGAGCAGCGCGGGTGAGCCGCTCCTCCATTGTTGCTCTTTAGCCGCTTTACATGTGTTTAAACGGGCTGCTTAGTACTCCAGCAGCGAGTGTCTGTGTTTTACTCGCTGTTTGCGTCTCTAATGCGCCTTTTCTGCTGTTTAGTTCGGCGTTTTGAGGGACGGGAGGTTTTATTCCTCTTTATTTGCTCATCACAGCACACAGAAACACAACGCTGCTCTATTTGCGTTTATATGCGACGTTTTGCATTGGGAAAACACCTGGATTTGCATGTAACGACGCACATGTAGCGAGGAATTAACTATTCATGTTTATTCATAGTTAAATAATAATTTGGCGTGAATTGGTGCGATGTGAGCAGCGCGCATGCGCAGAATGTGTAAACTTCCTGCTCCCGCTGCTGGGAGGGAGAAATGACAATATTGGGATTATTTTGATCGTCAAACTTGAGTGAAAGTTGACGACAAGCCCTTTTATTCGTATATTGATGGTTTTGCTGCATTATAAATGTATTAGATATGTCTGAAGTTGACTCATGAGTTGTACCCTTGGACAAATACCCTTTTTGTTGTTGTTGTTTTGTTGACAGCATTGAGTAATATTAAACCCAGAAATTAAGTTCTGTTAACATTTATTCATCCTCATGTTGTTCAAACCTATATGATTTGGAGTTATTAAATAATAAATAAATTACTATTTTTATTGTGGTTACAATAAATGTAGTTGTGTTTTTTTTGGCTGCTATGGTACATACAGTACAGACGGACAGATTAATTCACTCATAAATGTATTTAAATGAATACATTGATTCATTGAAGCATGTGGGAACTTTGGCAGGTATAAGAACAACAGCAATATTAAATGTCCAGTAATGTGTGTCACTGTGCAGTTGCTTTAAGTTCCATTTTAATGTGCATACATGAATATTATAGTGTACAATACAATAGTAATAATTTGCAGACTGATCATTTTTGAAAATGAACATTAATGATCCTACTGTTGCTGGCTAAGAAGTTGGACCAAGCACTTGCCAGTTATGTTACTGAATGAACAGAAACACTACTATATTAAAAACGGTAACAATTGATTAATCAGAGAGTTAATTCATTGCTGGTGCTCTGTCATTTTGTAATGTCTAATTTATTTAGTTTAGTTTTTTATTTAATTTTTTTCGATCCACAAACTGACCTACAGACCAATTAGACAGACACGCAGTAGTTTGAGAACCACTGCCCTAAACATGACAAAAACATGTATGTTTCAAACATGGCTGTGTACATTATAATTGTGCTGTGCATTTTGCTTAAATATTGAAATACTTTTTTGTCCCTAGTACCCAAACTCCTTGTGGACCTTCACGTGAAGTTGCTGAGGAAAATTGGCAAGTCTGTGTCTGCAGACAGATGGGAGAAGAATCTCATTAAGGTAAGTCAATCAGTGTTAAAAGTGTCAAAATATGACGCATATTCTGCTTTTAACAATCAAACAGATGTGAATGATGAAATATAGTATATGATATGTGGAAAACAATTTTTTAATAGTGAGCTCAAAAGGCCATTGCCAATGTTACGTCAATATTGGTCTTATCTGTGTTTCATTTTTGATGGCTTTATTACTCTGATCTGTTGCTCTAGATCTGTCAGGAGTTTAACACCACATGGGCATGGGAGCTGGAAAAGAAGGGTTATCGGGAGATGACAGTGGAGTGTAAGACAGGAATACTTAAGGTAAAATGGGAAAATCTGTTAATGTCTAACCACTGGATTAAGTTACATTGGGACCTTCCATCCATCCATATACAGTAAATGGTGTTTTTACACAGTATAACCTAACAATGTTTTGTTTTTCAAACAGTACTTGTGTGAATGCCAGTTTGATGAAAATGTCAAGTTTAAGACCGCTATCAATGAAGAGGACCCGGATAAAATGCGTCTTCAGCCCATCGGCAAAGACAAAGATGGCCTCATGTACTGGTTTCAGCTAGACCAAGACCATAATGTGAGGATCTATGTGGAAGAACAGGATGATCTGGATGGGTCATCCTGGAAGTGTATAGTAAGGTAGGCATTCTGTGATCAGTTTCCAGTGGAATTAAATCCAAATCTTCTTCTTTTTTACTTCCTGTACTTGATGGCTGTTAAATTGAGAAAAACATTGATGCCAAACGGCAATAAGAGATAACATTCACTTGCACGAGTTCATGGGGAAAATCCATTATTTTCCATTGCAGAAATAGAAACGACTTTGCTCAGATCCTTGGTCTGTTGAAGACTCAGATTGATCCAGCGCTCCTAGTAAAGAAGGATCAGGAGGAAGGCTCGACTAGTAACAGTCCAAACCCAGACAATGAGGAGAACAAGAAGAAAGAGGGAGCTGAAGGTATGTAAAAAGAGTTTAGTAATATTAAGTATTGACTAGGGCTGTGACGGTGTCATTTTTTTGACTACCGCGGTGGTAAGGGACCAAACATGGTGGTTGGAGGTTGTATAGTGAATATGTATACTATATTGCCAAAAGTATTGGGACCTCCTTCCAAATGATCAGTTTTCTAATCACTTCGAAGGCCACAGATGTATAAAATCAAGCACCTAGGCATGCAGACTGCTTCTACAAACATTTGTGAAAGAATGGGTCGCTCTCAGGAGCTCAGTGAATTCAAGCGTGGTACCGTGATAGGTTGCCACCTGTGCATTTCCAAGTCCATTTGTGAAATGTCCTCACTACTAAATATTCCACAGTCAATCAACTGTTAGTGGTATTATAAAAAAGTGGAAGCAATTGGGAACAACAGCAACTCAGCCACAAAGTGACACAAAAGTCACCAACTTTCTGCAGAGTCAATAGCTACAGACCTCCAAACTTTCTGTGGTCTTCAGATTAGCTCAAGAACAGTGTGTAGAGAGCTTCATGGAATGGGTTTCCATGGCCGAGCAGCTGCATCCAAGCCTTACATCACCAAGTGCAATGCAAAGCGTTGGATGTAGTGGTGTAAAGCACGCCTTCACTGGACTCTACAGCAGTGGAGACGGGTTCTCTGGAGTGAAGAATTGCGCTTCTCTGTCTGGCAATCCCATGGATGAGTCTGGGTTTGGCGGCTGCCAGGAGAACGGTACTTGCCTGACTGCATTGTGCCGCGTGTAAAGTTTGGTGAAGGGGGGATTATGGTGTGGGGTTATTTTTCAGGGGTGGGGCATTGCCCCTTTTTCCAGTGAAAGGAACTCTTAATGCTTCAGCATACCAAGACATTTGGGACAATTTCATGCTCCCAACTTTGTGGGAACAGTTTGGGGATAACCCCTTACTGTTCCAACATGACTGTGCATCAGTGCACAGAGCAAAGTCCAAAAAGACATGGATGAGCGAGTTTGGTGTGGGGGAACTTGACTGGCCTGCACAGAGTCCTGACCTGTGCAGGCCAGTCAAAAATTCCCATAAACACACTCCTAAACCTTGTGGAAAGCCTTCCCAGAAGAGTAAAAGCTGTTATACCTGTAAAGGGTGGGCCCACTCCATATTAAACCCTACGGATTAAGAATGGAATGTCATTAAATTTCATGTACACGTAAAGGCAGGCATCCCAAAACTTTTGGCAATAGTGTATATATGCGTTTCAAATTTGGTTTTGACATGACAAAATAGTGATATCAAAACAAATTACTTTTTAATTAGTCTTCCCATTAATGCCATCATTTTGTTTATTCAGACTGATTTGCAAACATGGAACATGTGAAAACAAGAGGCGGGATTTGAACCATGAACCAATCATATCCAATTGTAACCAATCATATCAATCACAGCGCAATGGAGGCATTGCCTTCTCTCACATTTTGAAATATAAAAAAAATAATAAATGAGGCTCAAGCATCCATTTCGTAACAAACGTGTTTATTTAATAATAATTTGTTACATTTATATAGCGCTATTCTGGGTGCTCAAAGCGCTTTACAAATAGAAGGAGGGAATCTCCTCAACCACCACCGATGTGTAGCATCAACCTGGATGATGTGACGGCAGCCATATTGCGCCAGAACGCCCACCACACAACAGCTGATTGGTGGAGAGGAGACAGAGTGATGAAGCCAATCAGGATAGGGGGATGATTTGGAGGCCATGATGGACAGAGGCCAATGGGCAAATTTTAGCACTTCTGTCAGTGAAACAACACACTACAGCCTGTAAAACATTGAAATAAAAATCAATCAGTAAATAATGGTAACGTAAATAACATAAGAAAATTAAATATAACATTTTACAAAAAAAAGTGTTTTATTCCCACAAAGATAAATGTGCCGTCATATACTATACTATACTGCTCTGTGCTTTGAGAAGGATGTGGGACACAATCAGGGCAGAGACCGTCTTGTCTAATAACTTCGTCTTCTCCCAATGTTCCAAAGCAACGGACACTTGTAAAAGGTCTGAAGAGCACATTTTATCTTCCGCAGGGAAAAGACATTTAGGCTGTATTTGATATTGTGCTGCCAGAGGAAGTGAAACTAAATTACCGCTGCATGTGAAATGTGCTATATAAATAAACTTGACGTCCCTTATCAATTTTAACAAGCTCAAACTGTGTTAAATAAAATTTGATATGCAAGTAAAAGGTATCTGTCCTTACTGTTTTTTCTTAACTTTACACCGTAAAGAATGCTAATAAAGTAATTAAACGTGAACAAAAGGAAGAAACATTTTTAATCCCCTGTGAAAATGGGTGAGATGGGAGTAAAGATTTGGGAAAAGAAACAATAGATTCCATGTCCAGTTTAATAACGGATTACACGGGTGACCAGATTGCAAAACGGTGTACAAAGCCAACAAATGGGTTATATGTATGGGCTCATCTACCTCTTTAATTTCGGCACGAATCCAGATGTTTCCATGGTTTGATGTAACATTTAATTGCTAACCTATTATTTATTTTGTGAACAACATTTTATGCTTCACTTGTGTCACAATATTCACGTAAAACAGCATTCACATACTAAACATTTTTTTGGGTGTACCACCCCTGGTGCTACTCGGCCGGTGGAGCGGTTGTCAAGTCCAGGCCCTAGTACTGACTGAACACAGATGGAATTACATCTGAATGTTTTACTAGTTTTCATTGTTTTTCTGTGTTTTGGCTTCTAGTGGAAATCAGAGATGAGAAGTCACAAGACGATTTATCTACATCTGATAATAAGGAACACATCTTGGAGAAAGAAAATACAAAGCAAGAAGATCCAGAGGCCAAAGATGCTTTGTCGGAAAAGGGCTTGAATGTGAAGGAAGAGCTACAGAAACATTCAGAGACGTCTAATGGCACTGGTGTTATTGTTGGATCTATCAAAGAAGAGCCACAGGATGAGGAGGAGAAACTCAAGGACTTGTCAACACCTTCACAGACTGCAGAGCAGATGGAGGACGTGAAGAGAAAAACCTTAGAAGAGACTCAGAGAACTTTGAAAAATGACCATCAAGCTAAAATCCCTCTGAAAAAGCGAGAGATGAAATTAACCGAAGACTTTGACAACAACAGTGCAGGAGTACGAAATGCACCTGTCACTGCGGTGAAAGAATCACGGACATGTTTCGATGACAACAGATTGAGTGCAGAAAAGATCAACGGCCACGTGCCTCACCTTAAACCATCTGAGAGTGAAACGCAAAAAGGTTCAGAGAGTTTTCAAAAAGAAACGACAGAGAAAGATTCAGACAATCTCCCTTGTGTCTCAGATGAGTCCAGTGAGAAAAAAAAGGATACCAAGGCTGACCAGACGGAAGATAAGATGGACACGAATGAAAACAGATTGTGTGCTGAAGAGCAGATGGAAGTGGAGAAGCCTGGGATATCTTGTGCTGCCATGGCAGAGGAGAACAAAGCAAAATCTGAAACTCCTCAACCTCACGAAAAGCTCTCAACAGTAAGTGAGTTGTCAGAAAAGACACCTGGTTCTGTAACTGAAAATAAAAAATCTCCCACTAGTGAATCTATGGAAACTACAGAAGCAAAAACATCAACACTGCCTGAAGAGTCAACAAAAGATCTCTCAAAAGAAGAATCAATGAAAGATCTCCCGAACAAAGAGTCAATGCAAGATCTCTCAGAAAAGGAAGCAAGGAAGGATCTCTCAAAAGAAGAATCAATGAAAGGTATCTCAGAAAAGGAAGCAACGAAGGATCTGTCAAAAGAAGAATCAGTGAAAGGTATCTCAGAAAAGGAAGCAAGGAAGGATCTGTCAAAAGAAGAATCAATGAATGATCTCTCAGAAAAGGAAGCAAGGAAGGATCTCTCAAAAGAAGAATCAATGAAAGATCTCTCAAAAAAAAAAGCAACGAAGGATCTCTCAAAAGAAGCAAAGAAAGATCACTTAAACGAAGTAATGAAAGGTCTATCAAAACAACTAGCAGTGAAAAATCCAAACAAAGAATCATCAAAAGATCTTGCAAGAGGAGAGTCAATAGAAAATCTCCCAAAAGATCTGCAGAAAGAACAGTCAATGAAAGATCTCTCAAAGGAAGAGGCGATAAAGAATCTCCCAAATGAAGAATCAAAAAAAGATCTTGTAGAAGAAGAGTCACAGAAAGTTCTCACTGAAGAAAGTAAAAAATCTCCCAAATACTCGGACAACTCCAAAAAAGGCCTGGAAAAACAAGATCCCACTGCTTCCATGGCGATGGAAACAGAACCATTCCAGTCATCTAAAATGGGGGAGTCCTCTTTTGGTGAAGTAATCAAACCTCAATCTGGAACAGAAAAGCCACAGAACGCTGACAAAACAAAAACTCATCACAGCTCTGCAGACACCACCACAGAAAAAGAGTCCGCTTCCCCTGTCTCAAAACCTGAAAAACAGTATTTGTCTGAAGCAGACAAACTCTCATCCAATGGAGAAAGTCAGTCCATTGCCTCTAAACCTTCTGAAGATACAGATGGGCCTCAAGACAAAGCACAAGAGCAGTCTGCCTCCAAGTTGGAATCAAAGGGTCTTGAAAAATCATCTGTTTCTGATTCAACGAATAAACCAAGTACGCCAAAAACCACAGAGAAAGTAGATGATGAGGAAAAATGTGACACAGCTGAAACAGATAAAAATGAGAATTCAGAAACGACAAAAGATGAAAAGGGTGAAGCTGCAAAAAGCTCAGAAGAATCATCAGCGAAAAAATTGGTTAAAGTTAAAGCTACAGAACAACCCAATGAATCCAACAGCTTTGGGAAACCTGAAAGAGAACATGAAAAGGAACAAGATTCAGAGGAAAGGAACAAAGAGAAGCAAATGGAAGTTGATTCAGAGATCACTAAAGCTGATGAAGTAAAGTCGGCTGTTGAAGAGGTATGTGAGACTAAAAGAGCAATTAAGAAGGAAACTGATGTTCCTGTGAATCAAAGCACCACCTCAAGCAAGCAATCTAAGCAAGACTCAACTTCTGAACAACATGAGGCTTCCGGTGATGTTCAAGAAAAGAGCGACGCAGCTGTGAAAAGCAGTAAAAGACCAGGACGGCCACCAAAAAAGTCTCAGGAGAGTCAGGATGAGGATAAAACAGGAGAAGAACAAGAAGAAAAGACCAACTTGCAACAGGAAGGAATTCGTCTGAAGATCAAAATCCCAGCTCACAGACGGAAAGCCGAACTCCAGAAAGAAGAGGTCAAGGGAGATTCAGAGTCTGAGACGACTGAAGGCAGATGCTTGAGGAGATCTCCGAGAATCTGCAGGCCCACTGCTAAAGCTGTGGAGATCCAGGATAGGAGGGTGGAACGGAAGCAGGGGACTCCAGTGTCGGAGAAAGAAAAGGATGACAACGAAGAAAAAGAGGATGAGGAATCTGTACAGAGGAAACCGAAGAAAGCTGAGCCAGATGGCCAAACGAAACCAAAGGTACGTGTTTACAACATTACAATACATGTATGTGTATGTTTATTATTTAAAGGTCCTGTTCTCCGTGATCCCATTTTTCAAACTTTAGTTAGTGTGTAATGTTGCTGTTAGAGCATAAATAATACCTGTAAAATTATAAAGCTCAAAGTTCAATGCCAAGCGAGATATTTTATTTAACAGAAGTTCCCTTTCAAAGCCTACAGCGAATGGCTGGTTTGGACTACATCCCTGTACATCCTGCTTTAATGACGTCAGTAGAACAGTTTGTCGACTAACCTCCGTCCACAAGAATACGCAAAAAAGGGGGAGTGGTCTTGTTGCTCTCCCACGTGGAGAAGAGGAAGTATTGCGTTCGGTTGCGTTTGTAGTGTGTTTGTCGCCATGTCGCCGTGACGCTGTTATTTTCATCCCGGAGTTAAATCACCTTTGTTTGGCCAGGGACGCAGTACTTTGAGCACATGCATCTCCCCGTTATGGTAAGAGGCGTGACCTTTCCGGGCAACGTGCGCTAAGCTGCTGTATAATCACAAAATGGGAACCGCTGGCACAATCAGAACTCGTTACGTATTTCTGAAGGAGGGACTTCATATAATAAGGAAATCTTCGAGACGTTTTTTTTTTACACGCTAAACATGAACACATGTTATATTGCACACTGTAAACACAATTAATTAAAAAAAACAGGAAAAACGGGACCTTTAATTTCGTGTTTTCAGTCTGGATATTTACAGTGGTCTCCACAAATATTGGCACCCTCGGTGAATATGAGCTATACTGACTGTGAATATTTGTTTGCCTTAGTCTTTCATTCAAACTATTTACAAACATCTAACCTTTAAAGACAAATATTTGAAAAAAAATCTTATCGTAAAACAAACATACCCCCCCCCCCACCCCCCGAAATGTATGTATTCCAAAATTATTGTCACCCCTTCTTTTAATACTTTGTGCAACCTCCCTTCACCAATATAACCGCTCCGGATCTTCTTCTATAATGTGTAATAAGGTTGATGAACATATGGCAAGAGATCTGTAACCATGTTTTCATGCATAATCTCTCCAGATACATGCTTGGCTAAACCTTCATCCTGTGGTCAGTGAACTAATCATTTGTTTATTTTGAGATGTGCGTTGTATCTTTGAATGCTGGAAGATCCAACCATGGCCAAGTCTAGTCGCGTGTTGATTTAATATCTGCTAGTATTTAATGGAGTTTATGATACCAGATGTATCCTAACAAGTTGTCCAGGGTCTTTGGAAGATTAAAGATCCACCAACATACTTCACAGTGGCGATGTAGTACATGGATATGTTTCTGTCTATGCCAAACCTTTCTATGGTGCTTTTCCAAAAGCTTTTTGGAGATTTTGTATTTTGGAGATTGTATTTTTCTGAACCCAAGACCCAACTAGCATCTGCAATTCTCCAACTTCCTCAGTGGATGTGGGGCTAGTATAGACACTCATCCCCTTCCAGAAAGAGTGTTACCATCTCAATTAAAGTTAGCCTGGCTCCGCCCTCCTATGTACTTCCGCTCAATTTTCATTTTCCTTCTGTACTCCTCTGGGACTGTGGTATAATCTTAGGTTTTCTCCGAACAAATTTTTACCGGTCCAATCAGCGAACAGAGGGAGTGGCTGAGAACGATGACGTTGATGTCATGCGCTAGTTTGAGTTGTAGTTCAGTAATGGTGGCGGAGAAAGATGTGAGCGAAACCATTCATTCCGTTGTGGCACCACTGCCGAATTTCCAGAAGTTAAAGCCGGAGCAAGAACAATCTTTGCAGAGTTCTGTTGGTGGTAGGGCTGTACGATTAATCGAAAAATAACCGAAACCGACATTCAGAACCTCTAACCGACGTATTTTTCCCATGTCGGTTATTTTGGTTTTCACGTGACTCCGCCCGTCAGTCACATCAAGTGCAGTTTGAAGGCACACAGAGAGATGCAAGAGCAGTTATCTGTGTTTATAGATGCCCAGAATCACTATAGTAACTGCATATTTTACACAGTTTATACAGGTAAGTTAATTGCTGTTCTTATAGCCTACGCGCTGACACACACAGACGGCGCACGCAAGCCCCGAAGCCGCTTTCACTTTCGTGCTCATAAAGTTTGTCAAGTAAATGCGTTTAAAGGCTTGCCAGTTTCAACATTTAAAGCGATTGTGAACTATTCAAAAACAACAATACGGAAAACTTCTCCGGTCAGGGCTCAGCTTTTTTCAGTGACACAGAGCCGAGCCGTGTCACGTCTCTGAAAACGCGCGCGCCCTGAAGGCAGACCTCTTTCACCTGCATCCTCACAAAGCTTTGTCATTTGCATGTGGTTTAAGCCCTGCCAGTTTGAACATTAAAGCGAGTTTCGACCATCAGATGTGTATTATGTTGAACTAATGCCTGATATATTTTGACAAACGAACACTCAGACAGAAGCTGTGACTAAAGTAAAGTCACTAAAGTAGCTTAGAAACTCAACCGTTATAGGCATACATTTTAATACATTTTAAAGTAAGTACAAACCACAGCTTCATAATGAATAGAGACAGTAAGAGTAATTTATACACACAATCACTCTCTCATTAATGCATTCAAATAAATGTAATGTAGGCCTACAGTGTTAATTTATCTGTATCTGATGTACAACAAACAGAAATCTGCTCCATAGACAATAACTGCTGAAAGTTTTCTTCAAGTATTTTAAAATCACAATGCACTTTTTCATTAGAAAAAAAAATTCCACCTTTAATAGTAGAAAATATTTACAGTACAAACCTTATCAGTGAACTTACTTGACCTTATGAGGGCAAAAAAAAAAAAAGCTAAATAATCGTTCATTAATCGTAATCGAGGTCAAATGTTCAATTAATCGAGGTTTTTATTTTTGGTCAAATCGTTACAGCCATGATGTTGTGTTGATGTCGCTCCGTTAGTGGTGAAGGAGGGGTCGGAAGGTATTGTCATCATTTACAGGGGCTAGTCAGTGATTTTATTGCCGTCCGTCTCCCACCACCCGCGTAAAAATCCCCGGCCGAATTACCTACTGTTTTAGACAAACACCAAGGTCGTGTGGTAATTGAATTACTGTCCGAATCCACATCTTTGAGTTTTCAAGAATATATCAATTCAAAATTCACTGTATATCCTTTTTGACCACTGCAGAGCACCGTGCGGTTGCGGCTTCACTGTAATTTGGATGGATTTCTAGACTTGCATTTCTTTAAATGCTGGCAAGTATTTACAACAGCAATATATTTAATCACCGCTCAAAAAATAAGAAAAAGAAGAAAAGCACATAAACATTTGAATTGGGCCGTTATTTACGGCAGCATTTATTCTTATCATACCAAGCATATGACATTTTATTTACAGCATACAATCATGTTACGGACCACGTGAGCAGCGTGTTCCCGATCAGAAACCCTCCCCTCCACTGTGAATAAATCACAATCCGAAAGCATTTAGGTTTTATCACTGAGGTGGCTTGCACAATCTGCAAAAAGTTATTTTAGGGACTTCCATGTGAGAAACAGAGGCGAACGGCGCATGACATACGATCAAACGTTAGCGATTGGTTATGGCAGATCCAGAGTGGCTCTGGGCAGATCCAATAGTTTTAAACTTCAACAGAGTACCCGCCTTCAAGGAAGTAAACGCTTGTCAATGGAGAGTGGCCAGACTCTCTGTACAAATTAAATGTACGAGAGTCTGGTAAGACCAGACTAAATTAAAGTATTATCTTATAGCCATTTTATGATTGACTTATCACTTAAGTGTTCCTGATCACTTACAAATATACCATATGAATGGGAATATACTTCAGTTAGATTTTTACTCATTTCAATTTGTAGGGGTGCCAATAATTTTGGCACAAATTTTGGAGAAATAATTTTTATTTAATTTATTCCACATTTATATTTTGTATAAATTATCTTCAATTAAAGCTTATATTTTGTAAATATTTTGAATGAAAGACTAAGAGGAAAAATTGCAAAAACTAATTTTCAGTCAGTTTTGCTCATATTTACCAAGGGTGCCAATATTTGTTGAGCTCACTGTAATTGTGCAGCTCATTTTTCACCTATTTTTACATTCCGATTACCTTTGCCGTCATCCTCACTTAAAGTTAATCTTTTAAAACGCATTATTTTATAACAGCTAAATATCGTCTAAATGAATATATATTTTTCCATAGTGTGCATTGTTGCAATGACTGACTAAATTCACTTTTGGGTAGCAATTAAAATTATATCTTAATATTTAGTTTTTAAAATACTATAGAATTTTATTATCTGCAATTTATTGTTTATTGGCAACAACATAACAGTAATTATTGGCTAATCAAATAAGAAAATGTTTTATGTATTTTTATTAAGTTGTGTTAAAAAAGTGGGATCTTTAAGATTGTTTTTGTGTTTTTGAAAGGCAGCTGCATTTATTTGATCAAATACAGTAAAAAGGTAACATTGTGAAATATTATTAGAATTTAAAATAACTGTTTTCTATTGGAATATAATTTAAAATGTAATTTATTCCTGTGATGGCAAAGCATCATTACTCTCTAGTTTTCAGTGTCACTATGATCCTTCAGAAATCATTCGAATATGCTGATTTGATGTTCCAGAAACATTTCCTCTTATCAAAGCTGAAAACTTTTTTTAATTTTTTTTTTATAAACCGCTTCATATTTTTGTGGAAACTGTGATGCATTCATTGATGAACAGAAAGTTCAAAACAACAGCATTTATTTGAAATAAAAATCTTTTATAACATTATAAATGTCTTTACTTTTACTTTTGCTCAATTTAAATGGTCTTTGTTGCATGAAAGTGTTTTCTTTAAAAAAAAATCATACTGACCCCAAACTTTTGAACGATAATGAAAGTCATTTACAGTGTATTTACAATCTTTCAACAGGTTGGGAGACGTCGAAAACGACAACCATGGTCTCGAATGAGACGTAAAAAGAAATGTTCTGAAGACGACGACGATGAGGAGGAGGAGGAGGAGAGCGAGAGTGAGGAAGAGGAGACGGAGGAGGATGACAGTGATGAAGACTACAAGGTGGAGAAGACCAGGAAGAGGAGGAGAAACCGAAACCGAGAGCGGAACAGCTCGGACTCCTCTACCTCTTCATCAGATAATGATGTACCCAATGACGACCCCTGCAAACACTGTGGCCTTCCCAATCATCCCGAGCTGGTGCGACAGAGTTCTGCAAAATATAATCTTCAACTCAGTCAAAAGTGCTGCTTTTAACCTCTTATTTCTGTTTCCCTAGATACTCCTGTGTGATTCCTGTGACAGCGGCTACCACACTGCCTGTCTGCGGCCTCCGCTCATGATCATTCCAGATGGGGAATGGTTCTGTCCCCCCTGCCAGCATGTGAGTTAATTTGATTTCATGAGTTTCTTTACAGAAATAACAGTCCTGGCTATTCAGATGCTGATGCTCTTTATTTCTCTTGCAGAAACAGCTTTGCGACAGGCTCGAAGAGCAGTTGCTGAATTTGGATGCCGCCCTCAAAAAGAAAGAACGTGCAGAACGAAGGTGAATAAAGAGATATTTAGACCAGCTCAAGTGAATTTGTTTGAAGCAGTTGCAGAAAAGTTCCTGAATTAATCCACACTATCAGTTTGCACTTTTTATGCTGCTGCATAATGTCTACCTGTAGTTCAGATGTTCAGTCAATATGAGAAATTATTTTGAGGCCTGAAACATTGTCATTTTTGTTCTTTCCTCACAGAAAAGAGCGTCTGGTGTATGTTGGCATCAGCTTGGAGAACATCATCACACCATCCGTAAGTGCCTGTAGCAGTGGTGTAAAATATTTGAATAAATGTTATTAGTTTCTGTACTTAGGTAACTTTTTGGCTACGTTGTAGTTTTACTTAGTATCAAAGATATTTACAACTTTTACTCTCTACTCGACTACATTTTTGAAAAAGTATATGTACTCTTTACTCCAATACATTTGGGATGAGTATTACAATTACTCATTACATTTTTGCATGGCACCTAACTTTTTCTGCAGCAGTTTATTTCTGCTACAAAAGAAAGATGATATCTGCATCTACAGGGCATTAAAGGTACTATATCTTGTGTGTTTTGCCCTTACTCACTCAAACTTGTCGACAAGGCTACTTTACGTGAATGCGAGTGTATTAGCAGCAGGGGTGTAAAGTAACGAATTACAAATACTATCGTTACTGTAATTGAGTAGTTTTTCTCAGGAATTGTACTTTATTAAGTAGTTTAAAAACATTGTACTTTTACTTGAGTACATTTTAAGTGCTGTATCAGTACATGCACTACATTGTTTGTTTTTTTTCCCTGTCAACGTGATTGGCTAAGACAAATAATCACTCCTGTCAAATCAACCATGATAGCGCGACCAGCCTAGAGTGAGAGGCACGCGCGCTTTATGAAAGGGGGTTGTTGCTGGTTACTGTATGATGACTGAAATCGTGAAATTGCCTTAAACAATGACTAAAATTTGACTGCAGAATAATACATTTTATAACACACGCACAAATGGTACATATTCTGTTAGCGCTGCACGAGCTCGCGGTGCCATCTGCTGGAAACACTTTACTTTGCTTGATCGTTTGCCAGGCTTCAGTGCATTAGGCATTAACCAATCGTCACTGCTTGATTTTTGTCCCTTACATCGATTTTGCTTAGCATGTAAACGCATTAACCTGCTTTCTGTCAGCTTATTGAAGTGCATATTTAATATTTAATTAAGGTAATGTGTTCTCACATGGCGATTAAAATTTTTTGTCCATGTATATAACTTTCATAAAACATCAGATTTATATTTAAATCGGGTTTATTTTTTTAAAATTGCAAGCCAAAATAATCAGTGGTGAAAATTGTGAGTAAACGTTACTCGATTCTGATTTCTGAAGTGTATTCTTTTTACAGAGAAAACATCCATTGAAATTAAAGCAGTACTTGTGTCTTGAAAAGAAAGAACTCGTAAAATTGTTACATTTACAGCGCTTTGCAACCTTTTTTAATTAACCGGAAGAAAACCTCTACAGAATGGTTGTCATAAATTTTACCAGATTATTGGTTGCTTTCTCAAATGGCTGTATTTTTAGTGCTAGCAGTCAAAAATTAAACTTGGATTAATATTGAAATACTGAAATACTGTTGGTGATCTCATGTTTTTTTGTTCTTACTGAGAATCATCCATAAAAGAGTAAGCTAAATTTTAATTTGCAGGGTATAAGGTGGAATAACATTCATAGCATAATACTCACTACTCTTGAGTACTTTTAAAAGGGCTACTTTTTACTTTACTCCTACTGAGTAGTATTTAGAACAGGTACTTTTACTCTACTTGCACTAAATTTTTTGACAAGTAACAGTACATTTACTTGAGTATGCTTTTTCAGTACTCTTTCCACCACTGATTAGCAGGTAGTTGTAATATAGCAGGTGTTTCATAGATGAGGACATGACTGCAGCAGATGTTGAGGCTGAAACCAGCATGTCCAGTGCAAGTTGCCTTTGACTATTAAAGTTTACTTGTAGTCTTTTTGAGCACTTGAGCTTAACCGAGACGTGAGAGTTTGTAGACATTTAAAGAGGTTTATAGAGGTATTTAAGATGTTCAACCTTGCAATTTGATTTTGATTTTAGGATATAAACGTGATTGCTCTCCTCACAAATTAACAGTTTCTTGTTTTTCAATAGCATGTCTCTCAGGTGTTGAGGACTAGTGCATCTTTGAGCCTACATTCAGCACTAGTAAAATACTTAAAGGGATAGTTCACCCAAAAAT
This sequence comes from Gobio gobio, assembly GCF_949357685.1. NCBI lineage: Eukaryota > Metazoa > Chordata > Actinopteri > Cypriniformes > Gobionidae > Gobio > Gobio gobio. The sequence goes on along the minus strand of NC_137118.1, from coordinate 33,857,903 downwards.
GAAAATTATCCCATGATTTACTCACCCTCAAGTCATCCTAGGTGTATATGACATTCTTCTTTCAGATGAATACCATCAGTTATATAAAAAAAAAAATCTGGCTCTTCCAAGCTTTATAATGGCAGTAAATGGCTGTTTAAAAGTCCATAAAAGTGCATCTATCCATCATAAAAGTAATCCAGATGTCTCTGGGGGGTTAATAAAGGCCTTCTGAAGTGATTCAATGTGTTTGTGTAAGAAAAATATCCATATTTAAAACTAAAAGAAAAGGCCTTTATTAACCCCTGGAGCTGTGTGGAGCAGTTATATGATGATAGATGCACTTTTATGAACTTCAAAACAGAAACAGCCATTCACTGCCTTTATAAAGCTTGGAAGAGCTGGGACATTTTTTAATAAAACTCCAATTGTATTCGTCTGAAAGTTCGTCTGAGTTTCAAATACACCTAGGATGACTTGAGGGTGAGTAAATCATGAGCTAATTTAAATTTCTGGGTGAACTATCCCTTAAAATATTTTAGTCAAGTCATATTCTAATTGGTGTCTTATAACGGAGCCTTATAATGGAGTCATTTTTGCTGTAAGGTATTTGTACTTTAACTCAAGTATGGTTTTCAGGTACTCTCTGGCCTGCAGTGTTTGTTGAAATTTGTGAATACTTAATATGGATATTTAATTTAAAAATCTTCATATTCTAGAAGAACCATATTGACCAAGTGAATGAAATAATGATTTTAGAACCCAAAACTGGATCCGGCTTTTACACCAGATCATGTGGCATGAACAAAAAGTACTTAATAGTGTGAAAAGTAATCTAATAATCTGCTGTCATGAAGCTAAACTAATATTTTTAAGATTGTAGAATAGACTTTAAAAAATGATTAATCACATGAGAAGTTTGTTTTTTCCTTTTAAGCTTAATTGCCATTTGAATTCTGGAGAAAGAATATTTGGAGTTTTTCTTTTCTTTTAATTTTTTTTTTTTTTATAATTGTCATGCATAATCCTCATTTACACTTCCGTTTAAAAGTTTGGGGTTGGAATTTTTTTTTTTAAAGAAGTCACACCGTGTCTACTCCAGACGTGAGTGGTGCGATGTGACAAAAGACAATATAACCCACTATAATCAGTGATGTTGTCTACACTGGATGTGGCGACTCGATAAATCCCTGACAGTAAACTGATGCCTCGTTCTATTTATGACGCACTGACATGAAGGACAAATGCTTTGCCATGGACACTTTCTTCTAGCTGTTGTGGCGCGACGCTCCAACGGTTGCGTCCAGTGTAGACACAGTGTAACATAACACAGTGTTATGCTCACCAAGAATGCATTTATTTGATCAAAAACAGTAATATTGGGAAATATTATTACTATTTAAAATAACTGTTTTCGGCCCCACTTTATATTAGGTGGCCTTAACTACTATGTACTTACATCAAAAAATAAGTACAATGTACTTACTGTGTTCAAATTATATTGCAAAACACCTTTGCTGATATTGAGGTGGGATACGGGTAGAGTTAGGGACAGGTGTGGTGGTATGGGTAAGTTTAAGGGTAGGGTTAGGTGTAAGGGAAGTGTCAACTGTGTAATTACAAATGTAACTACATAAATTAATTACAGACTTAATTACATGCAGGTATTTTAAAAAATGTAAGTACAATTTAAAAACATGTATGTACACAATAAGTGCATTGTATCAAATGATTAATTAAAATGTTAGTACATAGTAGTTAAGGCCACCTAATATAAAGTGGGTCCCTGTTTTCTTTTGATATACATTTTAAAGTGTAATTTATTCCTGTGCTGATAAAGCAGAATCAAGAAGTTTTTTGTGGAAACTTTTTTTAGGATTTTTTGATGAATAGAAAGGTCAAAAGAACACCATTTATTTGAAATGGAAATCATTTGTACAATTATAAATGTCTTTACTGTCACTTTTGATCGATTTAATGTGTCATACTTTACAACAAAAAAAACCTTACTGACCCAAACGTTTGAATGGAGTACCTCTGTAGTAAAAGTTTTTTTTTTTTTATGTTTTTTTTGAAGGTGGAAGTGGAAGAAGAAAAGAAAGAGAAGGTGGTGAATGAGAAGGAGATTAAGAAGAGCAAAAGTTGGGGACGTAGATCAACCAGGGCAAAGAAATACATAAGCTACAGGTATGTCAATCTGTCTGCTAGATTTACATAATCTTTAAATTTTTATCTTAAAAAAATCTTATGCTGTTTTTACATGTTCTTTATTCATTGTTTATTGCAAATTTTTTGTCAGATTTGATGAGTTTGATGAAGCCATCGAAGAGGCAATTGAGGAAGACATCAAAGAGGCAGAGGGGGGAGGTGGGGGAGCATTTTCATCAGGCGCTTCTGCTGCATATCATTACATCTCGCTTAATCATGTTGATATTTGAGCTTAGACGTGTAAGTTTAGACTGATCAAATGTTTCATTACACAGGAGCAGGCCGGGGGAAGGACATGGCGAACATCACAGGCCACAGAGGGAAGGACATATCCACCATTCTACAGGAGGAAGGGAAGGAGAATGGCCGACCACGGAGACCCAGTGCAGCTCAGAAGAAGAAGCGGCGGCGTCTCAACGATCTGGACAGCGACAGCACCGTGGACGAGGAAGAGAGCGAAGACGAGTTCCGTCTTAGTGACAGGTTCTGTTAAACGGCATTTTAATTTTAAAGTATCTCAGAATCTTGTGACGAAATGACGCTGACTCTGCTCTGATTGGTCAGCAGTTCAGAAGAGGAGGAGTTTGTGGCATCTGATAACGAGGCAGAGAGTGAAGCAGAAGCCCCGTCCTTGGAGGACAGTGACTTTGGGACTGATGCGGATGGCCCGCGTATAAAACCTTCAAACAGAAAGGCAGCAAGCCGGTGTCGAAACAGAAGACAGCCGCCACGCAGGAGACGCAGACCCAAAGGATACTCTGACGAAGAGGAGCTGGAAACTGATGAAGATGAGGAAGAGGAAGAGATGGGTGAGGCATTTATTTTCTTTAGTATTGACTGCAGTGGTCAAGCTCAAGAAAAATGGTTAAATAAACATCAGAAATGAAGAATTTGATCAATATCTACAAGCCAACATAGGAGTTATTAATTTAGGTATTCTGTCAACTTTTGTTTATATTGTCGAAATGTTATTTTTTTTATTTAATGTTTATTTCGTATGCTTTTTTAAAGCTGCAGTCCATAACTTTTTGAGCTCTAGCGGTTAATAAACAGAACTGTATGCGTCTTGCGGAAGAATATTGCAGCCGGAGCTACTTCTCTCTGTTTATGTCTATAGCGAGTCACGCAGGGACTGTGCTCCTCCGCAGCGGCTCCAAACAGACCAGTCTGAAATAGTCCCAATAAAAACACTTATTAGAAGTGTACCATAATTATTCAGGGTAAGACAAAAACACGGTTTGGAATATGGATTCATGTTGTACATTCTCATTATGTCCTTTTTGTAAATATTGAACCCAAAAAAAGTTACGGACAGCAGCTTCAATTGCTAGAAAAAGAGAAAATGAGGTAGACAAAAAAAAAACTTTTTGTTGAAAAATATTTTAAAACATTTGAGTTTTAAGCCATAATTTGTACCATACTTGTGGTTTACTCTCTGTTCACTGATATATTTCTCTGTTTGTTTGACTTCCCATTGTGTGTGGATGTTTGCATGCAGTGACAGAAGGCTCTAGTGAATTCAGTGACAGCGATCTCGATGTCCGCTTTCGACGGTCCTATCGGAGCCGTAAGCAAGAGGTGAATTACTGTGAAAGTTCAGATTCTGACGGCTCACAGGCCAGCACCAACAAAGACAAAAAGAAGAAACGCAGACGTCTTTCCAGCTCTGACAGCGAAGGTCAGTGCCATTTACACCTATGTATTCTGAATCATTACAACTTTGACCTCTATATATAACTGTAATGTCACTGTAATCTTGGATAATATAGCTAGAATTTTTTGTGGTTGAGTGATATAAGCTTTTAAATAGCTGATACCGATATATAGAAACCTGGATGACTAATATGTGCTTAATACTGCTGAAAAGTCTGGGATTTTTAAAAAGGATATTCGTAGTTTATTTAACAAGGACATTAAATTGTTTAAAAGTGTCCGCAAAGACATGTATAATGTTACAAAAGAAAATAAATGCTTTTCTTTTGAACTTTCTATTCATCAAAGAATCCTTGTAAATATATCACAGTATCCACAAAAATATTAACCGTTTTCAAAATGTATTAAAAAAAGGGTTTTGAGCATGTGGAATCATGTGACACTGAAGACTGCAGTAATGATGCTGAAAATGTATCTTTGCCATCACAGGAATAAATTGTATTTAAAAATATATTAAAAAACTTTACTAAAGTATTAAATATTTAATTAAAATACTTGGAAAAATATGTCCATATAAAATGTGTGTGTGTGTGTGTGTGTGTGTGTGTGTGTGTGTGTGTGTGTGTGTGTGTGTGTGTGTGTGTGTGTGTGTGTGTGTGTGTGTGTGTGTGTGTGTGTGTGTGTGTGTGTGTGTGTGTGTGTGTGTGTGTGTGTGTGTGTGTGTGTGTGTGTGTGTGTGTGTGTGTGTGTGTGTGTGTGTGTGTGTGTGTGTGTGTGTGTGTGTGTGTGTGTGTGTGTGTGTGTGTGTGTGTGTGTGTGTGTGTGTGTGTGTGTGTGTGTGTGTGTGTGTGTGTGTGTGTGTGTATATATATATATGTATATATATATATATATATATATATGTTTTTGCCCCCATTTTTCATGAGCTGAACTCAAAGATCTAAGACTTTTCTATGTACACTAAAGGTCTATTTCTCTCAAATATTGTTCACAAATCTCTCTAAATCTGTGTTAGTGAGCACTTCTCCTTTGCCGAGATAATCCATCCACCTCACAGGTGTGGCATATCAAGATGCTGATTAGACAGCATGATTATTGCACAGGTGTGTCTTAGTCTGGCCATAAAAAAAATGGCCACTCTAAGGCCTAGTCCACACGTACACGAGTATTTTTATAACCCTAGTTTTTCCTCCGTTTTAAAAACCAATCGCTTCCACACAAGCACGGTTTAAAAAAAAATCTCAGTCCACATAAAAACGCAAAACCGCGCTATGATTGGCTGCCTGATTTCCACATGGGTCCCATCCACATCCACATAGCACATTTTCCTCACACATCTCCTTGGCATAGAGTTGATCAGGACTGTGGCCTGTGGAATGTTGGTCCACTCCTCTTCAATGGCTGTGCAAAGTTGCTGGATATTGTCAGGAACTGGAAGCCGCTGTCATACACGCCGATCCAGAGCATCCCAAACATGCTCAATGGGTGACATGTCTGGTGAGTATGCTGGCTATGCAAGAACTGGGATGTTTTTTTAAGCTTCCAGGAATTGTGTACAGATCCTTGCAACATGTGCATTAATGTGCATTATCATGCTGCAACATGAGGTGATGGTCGTGGATGAATGGCACAACAATGGGCCTCAAGATCTCGTCACGGTATCTCTGTGCATTCAAAACCTCTGTGCCATCAATAAAATGCACCTGTTTGTTGTCCATAACATACGCCTGCCCATACTATAACCCCACCGCCACCATGGGCCACTCGATCCACAACGTTGACATCAGCAAACCGCTCACCCACACGATGCCATACACGCTGTCTGCCATCTGCCCTGTACAGTGAAATCCAGAATTCATCCGTGAAGAGAAGACCTCTCCAAAGTGACAGACACCATCGAATGTGAGCATTTGCACACTCAAGTCGGTTACGACGATGAACTGCAGTCAGGTCGAGACCCCGATGAGGACAACAAGCAGGCAGATGAGCTTCCCTTAGATGGTTTCTGACAGTTTGTGCAGAAATTATTTGGTTATGCAAACCGATTTTTGCAGCAGCTGTCCGGGTGGCTGGTCTCAGACTATCTTGGAGGTGAAGATGCTGGATGTGGAGGTCCTGGGCTGGTGTGGTTACACGTGGTCTGCGGTTGTGAGGCCGGTTGGATGTACTGCCAAATTCTCTGAAACACCTTTGGAGACGGCTTATGGTAGAGAAATGAACATTCAATTCACAGGCAACAGCTCTGGTGGACATTCCTGCAGTCAGCATACCAATTGCACGTTCCCTCAAAACTTGTGTGATAAAACTGCACATTTTAGAGTGGCCTTTTATTGTGGTCAGCCTAAGGCACATCTGTGTAATAATCATGCTGTCTAATCAGCATCTTGATAATCCATCCACCTCACAGGTGTGGCATATCTCGGCAAAGGAGAAGTGCTCACTAACAGATTTAGACAGATTTGTGAACAATATTTGAGAGAAATAGGCCTTTTGTGTACTTAGAAAGTCTTAGATCTTTGAGTTCAGCTCATGAAAAATGGGGGCAAAAACAAAAGTGTTGCATTTATAATTTTGTTCAGTGTATATATCAGACTGATTTGAGGCGTACTGTTGTCGTAATCTAACTGTCTCCTGTTAATTTGCTCCTCCAGTTAGTTTCCAGTCAGCTGAATCTGATGAAGAAAACAGGAAGCCCAAGAAGATAAGAGCGGACTCGTCCGAGGAAGAATCCAGGAAACGGCGCAGACGCTTGTCCCTTAAACGTCGGAGGGAATCAGAGGATGACGATGAAGACGACGACGATTCAGACGAATCTGAGGAAGAGGAACGGCCTGTCCGGAAGCGTGTGAACCGCATCGACTCTGACGACAGCGAAGATGAAGAAGAGGAGGAGAAGGAGGAGGAGGAGGAGGAGGAGAAGGAGAAGGAGGTGAAGAAGAGCCCGCCGGAGAAAGAGACCGAGGAGACCGTTGTCAAAGGGCCCAGTCCACTAGAATACAACTTGGTGGAGCTTCCTCCCACTAACGGACAAAGCCCAATAAAGGGTATAGAAGGCCTCATCCCACGACCTGTGGTGGGGGTGATGCCTAAAAATGGCAGCGCCCCATCGGCTGTATCCATAGCGCCGAATGGCCTGGAGATTCCCGCGCAGGACGAAGATGAAGACGACCTTTTGGGCGTCACAGACCTCGTAGACTATGTCTGCAACAGTGAACAGTTATAACTTTTTTTTTCTTTTCTTTTTTTTTGTAAATTTTTCTCCTTTTTTTTCTCCCTACCCTCATCCTGTTTTCAGCACGGATCATGTCAACAGTCCCTGTTAAATGTGCCAGCGGAACAGATCAGGGACAGCTCGGCCTCGGTGGCACATTAATAATAGCTGTAAATATTTTACCGAGCAGAAGTATCAAGGGAAGGAAAACGCAATCCTTCCAAGAGATTCCCCGAGATATTCCTTCTAAAGTATTGTTTTTTTTGTTCTGTAAGAGTGATCGCTCTCAAACAAACAACCCTCTCTGGAAACAACCTCTAAAACCTCTTTTTACACTAATCACACAGCCATGCTCACGCTCACACGTCTGACGTAGAGACATTTGTCCAGTTTATGTGCGTTTTGATCTCCACTGCTGTCAGTTGCACATTTCAGAGAACCGGAAGTGGGTGGATTCAGTGCAAAGGGGGAGGGGCCAGAGACAAACCTCATTTCAGTGAAATTCCACACGTCGCTAAATATCTTTAGCGTTCGGTTCCACTCAGAGGCCATTTTTAAACGTTCATCTTTTATAATCTAATTGGAGTGGAAGTTGAATTTCTACCAATTGGTTTCATAGTGTCATTTGGTGGGGAAATGTTTTTATTAAGTGATGTCATTATAAGCTTTGTTTTGTTATACTATTTATTACAGAAATTGTAATTTGTACCTGAAATTATCGCTTGGTCGTAGAGCTGCTCGCACAATTAGAGCAAAAGATTCCTGGAAGTTTCTAAGAAATGTCTAATAGTGAAAAATTGCTCGTTTTCTTATGCCAACATAATAACAACTCATCAAATCCTGTTGCTTTGGACTGTTTTAGCACCATGTTTTAATTTGAAGTCAAACACTATTTACTCTGGCAGCTTTTCAATGCGTCAAATGCCAAATCTTCCACTCGAGGATGATAAAATGCTGAGGACTGTCACCCACACCGATGTGCACCAATGTGTTTCTCTGAGGGACTCCGTGAAGTTGAGTGCTGTTCATCTCATTTTAATGCAGATATTCCATCAAAGGGATTCTACTTAGCCCATCATGTCCTGCTTATGTCTGTTTATGTACTTTATATAAATATATGAATATAATCATTGTAATGTTTTCCTTTTATTTTTAAACATACCGATGATGTATGACATTTAATGTTTTGTTTTTCATCAATTACAAAGCAATACATTTTTCTTACAAGACATACAGGAAGAGATTCATCATCTCCTGGTTTCGTCTATTTTTTAAAGAAATTCATGCTGTCGGTGACATTAAAATTATTTCCGACCCTTCCGAGAGCAGCGTGATGTGAGACGCCCCTCTGAGATGTATGAACACGTCTGAGAAACATGGTATAGTCTTGCATAATCCTGGTGTGTATATCTGTAGTTTTTGCTGTAACATATTAGAAGCATTTTTAAATCATTTAAAGTATACATAGCAGTCCTTTTATGATTGCAGCTGTTTATAATTTGTTTTGTAGGTACATTTGTACCACTCCAAAGTCTGTCTCATTTTCATTCACTTTCTTTTAGGGTTTTCAGTCTCTGTCCCATTTCCACTGATTGCTAAAACATTTACAAGAATGATCTGTTCTCAGAGGGAAAAGCATTCGATACAAAGCCCAACAGACAGTTTAATTGTTTTGATGTCAGCATTGATAGACAAAAGCGGTGTAAAAATGTCTTGTACATTAATGTTTATGCTTGGCATGCACATATCTTCTAGTCTGGTTTATTTGCTCTTGCAGCATTAGGGCATCAGATTTTGAGAATAAAACTTCCCTGATTTTTTACAAATATAGTTTTAGACATGCTGAGATTAAGAGCATCATTAGGTACTAGACCACAGTGCATTTTGGTCTATTAACAGTATGTTCGTTTCCTGTGTAATTTAAAAATCAAAGGTACAGACATCGATTTAAAATTGAGGCCCAGCCTATAATGACACAGTATATATTTGTATTCCACATAAAAATCTGATATTCTGTAACGAGGGATGCCGACACCAGTGTTTGAAGATATTTGGCTGATGTAGTTTGACAGCAGATGGACAGATGCCGTCTGGTTTTAGCTTTTAGAAACGTCCTTTGTGTTCGTCTGTTCTTCTTTTGGATGTTTTTGTTAACTGTATTGTAATTTCTTTCATATGATTTACTATCTTGTACATTTGTCATAATAAAAATGAAATGAAACCTGTTTAATGACGGTCTACTGCTTTTATACATTATATTACCAAGTTTTGGGATGCCTGCCTCTACATGCACATGAACTTTAATGACATCCCATTCTTAATCCGTAGGGTTTAATATGGAGTTGGCCCACCCTTTGCAGCTATAACAGCTTCAACTCTTCTCTTAAGGCTTTCCACAAGGTTAAGGAGTGGGTTTATGGGAATGTTTGACCATTCTTCTAGAAGCGCATTTGTGAGGTCAGGCACTGATGTTGGAGGAGAAGTCCTGGATCGCAGTCTCCGCTCTAATCCATCCCAAAGGTGTTCTATCGGGTTCAGTCAAGTTCCTCCACACCAAACTCGCAAATCCTTTATGTCTTTATGGACCTTGCTTTGTGCATTGGTGTGCAGTCATGTTGGAACAGGAAGGAGCCATCCCTAAACTGTTCCCACAAAGTTGGGAGCATGAAATTGTCCAAAATGTCTTGGTATGCTGAAGCATTAAGAGTTAATTTCACTGGAACTAAGGGGCCAGTCCCTGAAAAATAACCCCACACCATAATCCCCCCTCCACCAAACTTTACACTTGGCACAATGCAGTCAGGCAAGTACCGTTCTCCTGGGAACTGCCAAACCTAGACAGACAGAGAAGTGTGATGGCCATGGAAATCCATTTCATGAATCTCTCTATACGCACTGTTCTTGAGCTAATCTGAAGGGCACACGAAGTTTGAAGGTCTATAGCTATTGACTGCAGAAAGTTGCCGACTATCACGGTACCACGCTTTAATTCGCTGAGCTCCTGAGAGTGACCCATTCTTTCACAAATGTTTTTAGAACATAGGTGCTTGATTTTATACACCTGTGGCTATGGAAGTGATTGGAACACCTGAATTAATTTATTTGGAGGGGTGTCCCAATAATTTTGGCAATGGGTGGTTTACATGACATGGCCTTTTTTTGGTCCAATGTGTCAAAGTAAATTATAAAAAAATATGTCAAAACCTTTGGTAAAATTGTTCAGAAAGTGCTGTTATATATGAACATACAGAGCATTCATGGTCTTAATCTTTCATTTTTTCACAATTTTCAGCCAAACCAGAAAAAGCTCATATGGCATGACTGTCCCAAGAACATTTCACAAATTTTGATTTTGAATAAAAACAAGAAAAAATAATTAATTAATTTTATGTTTATTCAATCATATATTGATAACCCAGATGTCTAATTGTGAGTCTGCTTGAGTAAAAGTTTAGGCAATATTTTGAAGCCACCCTTAACTAAAACATTTTGTCCCAAAAAATGGATATCATATGGTGTGACGCCATATTCCTTTTTTTAAACGGGCAATTGTGTATAGACGTTGGGCAGTGGGGCTCCTTCTTCTTTCAGGACTCAGGAGGAAGAACACCTCAGAAGGACACTGAAAGTTACAAGGTGAGTTTTCAAAAAAATCAAGTATATCCTGCACTCATACTTCAGTTCCCTTTTGCGCTGTCTTTTGGTGTGACGCATTTTATACAAAAATGCCTAAATGAAATTACTTTTCAGTCAATATTACCTTTAAAACTATATTGTCATATTTTAGTTAGCATGGCTTTAGGATGTTAGCATAAAAGCACATTGCTTAATGTCATGCTAAGTACATGAAACCTCAAATGGTGTGACACAACATAAGGTGTGACAGGGTTTTCTTCTAACACCATTTGATTATTTTGTCACACTATATGATCTGCATTTAAATACATAAATAATTCTCTTAGATACATATTTTATAGCTAATAGTTAAGTTTATTGAATATTTCGTCCTTTTAACATATTTTGATACTATATTATTCACACATTTAATATCTATACACCAACTCAATTTGGTGAATCCCTACTTCCCTACTATCCCATTTTCAAGCAGAATCCATGTTAAACTACAGCATTTTGTCACTCAAATGTTTCCCTTTATTTATTTATTTTTCAGTTTGAGGTAGATTTCAATAGATTTGTTGAAAAGCACATAATACTTGAAAAACTCGGCTCAAAGAAAGCTCTACAGATAAACATACACACACTTACACTAGCAGGCACACACACTCGCAGACTCACTCAATAACTCACTCTTGATTGCAAAAGTAAATGCAATAAATTATGAATCTGATTATTTTTTGCAGTGCATATTTCTGAAATGCTTATGTTCATGACTGAATTTGTCTATTTACAGATATCAAGAGAAAAAAACTGAAAGGGGAGGTACAAGGGATAATGTATCTTAATAAACATACGATTCTTTGCTAGTTTGAGCACTGTAAAAAAAAATCAGGTCCATCAGGTCCGATCTATTATGACCTCTGACTTGTAAAGTTGCCAGAATAATAATCATACGCTGTTTTTTAATTGGCCAGAGGAGAACTGGCACCCCGTCTGAGCCTGGTTTCTCCCAAGGTTTATTTTTCTCCATTAGGTCACCTAATGGGATTTTGGTTTCCTTGCCACTGTTGCCTTTGGCTTGGCTTGCTCTGTTGGGGAAAATAGTTTTTTCTATATCTATTTAAATAAATCTAATTATTAAACTAAATTAACCATATAAACTAAATTACTGGTCTAAAGCCCACATTGTCAGTGTATGATAAGTGAAATGAGCTGATGACATCACCGTTTTCTCCGGAACAGCTATACGGCTGAATAAAATTCTGTTGCATTATTTTCCTGTTTCTTTCCTTCACACTGTGAAGCTGCTTTGAAACAATCTGCATTGTTAAAAGCGCTATATAAATAAAGTTGACTTGACTTGACTTTGAGTAGAACTCACTGTTTTAAACAATTTTGTGATTTCGCTGTAACTGAAACAATGATTCACTTGTCAGTTTGGTTATATGCAGCTAATACACATTTTTGCATACAGATCGTTGCTGGGTGTGATTTATCATATGGACACCATGTCATTTGTTGTGACATTCAGAATTTTGGGAAAAAATAAGGCTTTTTGGTTATTAATCATAAAATCATCAATGTAACAGATGGGGAATAGTGCCAGCAAAGGTTACAAGCATTTTGGTACTTTTATAACAAGGTATTCCCAAATTAATTTGAAGTATATTGAAAGATTACGAGTAAACGCCTTTCTATGAGTGTTGATAAAGTAAAATAATGCAAAATGTAACATATTTGCACATAAGAAATGCTATACTTTTATATAGTAATGATAAAGAATCAGGATAAATTGACTTACATGATCACATTACACTCTAAAAAAAAAAAGGTTCTATATGGCACCAAAAATAGTTCTTGGCTCGTAATCATAGGGGAACCTTTTTTAGTGCTATATAGCACCATTTTTGGTGCTTCAGTGGTTCTTCAGCGGTTCTTCAGAGGTTCTTCAGAGGTTCTTCACCGGTTCTTTGACTAAGGTGCTATATAGCACCTCTGAAGAACCACTGAAGCACCAAAATTGGTGCTATATAGCACTAAAAAAGGTTCCCTTATGATTACGAGACTTTTTTTTAGAGTGTATGCCCCTTTTTAATTTAATACACAATAACATTCATGTCACACCATATGACAATTTTAGTCACTAAGACGGTAAACAAGTGAATAAATGTAAATTTCAGGACAAAATCTTCAAGATATATATATAATATAAGAGTTGGTAGAATATAACCCAATAAGTTCCATTTGAGATTTTTTTTTTTTACTTTTTTTCAGCCAAATATGTCAACAACCTCTTTTCGATTTGTTGCTAAATGACGTGACCTTGTGGCAGGCTGATGTACTTTTGACATTAATATTTTGGGGGGAAAGGGTTTTAAAACCTAGCTAGCCATTTTGTTGAAGTGTTATATTTTCTTCTTAGATGTCTTTTCCCAATTTCTTGCAGATATCAACAATATAGACCAAGAGGAAGAGAGGGGAAATTATGTGGTTCCAAACCTGTATGAGTTTCTTTCTTCTATTGAACACTAAAGAAGATGGAGGGAAGAATGCTGGTAACCAAACAGTTGACAGTAGCCAGTAGTATTTTTTTTTTTTTTTTTTTCATACTATGGATGTCAACTGTTTGTTTACCAGCATTCTTCAAAATAGCTTCTTTTGTGTTCAGCAGAAGAAAGAAACTCATACAGGAACAACATGAGGGTAACCCTTTAACACGAGGTGGAATTTGAACCGTTGTCAATCTGACACGGCTGTTCTCATTGTGACCACATGGTGGCGTCAAATTTGTGAAGATAGAAGGAAACGGACATTTATTTTAGACTTCGTCTGTAGTTTATTCCTGAGTAAATGTTACGTCATGAGTTAATTTGTAGCCTACTGTATGTTATTGCCAATTAAATGAAATTGTATTAGCTAAACAGATAATACTTCGCAAAAAAAAGTCATTCACCATGCTTCCTATTTATTGGTTTTCAGAAATAATTTATATTTATAATTTATTTTAATATATTTAAATTTTTACAACATATTTTTTACAATATATTTTCAGAAAAAAATATGAATTTTAGTAATTTTGTGTTTTTGTAATTGTATTAGTTTTTTTAACGTCCATTGTTTTTTAGTTTTATTTTAGTACTTAAACTAAACTAAACTGAGAACTGTTGCCTTGGCAAATAGCTGACATAAAATGAAATATATATATATATATATATATATATATATATATATATATATATATATAAATATATATATTATTTTTTTCAGTTCATGTTCAAATCTAATGATTTTTTTTATATTCTAGTTTTAATCAACACTTTTCAGTTGGGAGACCAGCCTAAATCAGCTAAGACCAGCAAACTAGTTTAAGATGGGAGAGAAGTTTAATTCTCTTAACTTAATTTTGCAGCCAGGCCAATGTGCTGCGTTCCTCTTCAATCAGTTCATGTCTATTTCTTTCTGAGTTTCTGGCATTGACTTCAAAACTCTCTTCAGGAATTCCTGTTAGTTGGAGACTTTCCCCTAAACCGCCAGTGTCTCTCCTTAACTTTAACCATCTGATCCCACATTGTCTCCTAAGCAAGTGGCATCACCAAGACAACACCGAAATTAGAAACAGGCAGCACTTATTACATTGTCGCATTTCTCGCATCTTCCACTCAGAATCTCTGTTTGGATCAGACGAAGTGTTTTTGTTAGCATACATAACTTTTATTATGAGTTCTGCTAACATGGAGACCTGCTGTGAAAGAGGATTTACTCGTTTGGAACTCATTACCGCAGAGTCTGGCCGATGCTGTCTGAGCTGAATACTAATGCTGCTCCTCTCTACATGTTAACAGTCCTCACATATTCAAACTTTCCAGTTTGTATAGAAGAATGAGTGTTATAGGGATGGAGAATAGAGCATGAGGGTGATGGGAGGGAACAGATATAATGCCTCGGGTGAGAACCCTCTGCATTTGGCCCCTTCAAAAGAGACTTTTTTTTTGGTGAAATACTCAGGCATGGCGATTAAATGTAAATTTCAGTCTTTCCTATTGGAGACAATGTTTCATCTAGAACATAAATCCAGAAGTTCATTTATTTTATCACGTTAAAGCTTAAAATTACAGCTTTGAGCTGTACATGAATGTAAAGTTTCATGTAACTTATTGCATACTCAAAATCTAAACAACAGAAATAAACAAGTGGTTTTGCAAAATGATTTTGAGATCATTTATTAAGCACAATGATACGGATAGCTCCAAAAATGAACATTTTGTCATTTACTCACCCTCATGTTGTTCCAAACCTGTATGTGTTTGTTTCTTCTGTTGAACACAAAAGAAGATATTTTGAAGAATGTTGGTAACCGACAGTTGACAGTAGCCATTGACTTCCATTGTTAACATTTTTTCCTACCGCGAAAGTCAGTGGCTACCATCAACTGTTTGGTCACCAACATTCATTATATCTTCTTTTGTGTTCCACAGAAGAAAGAAACTCACAGATTTGGAACAACATGAGGGTGAGTTCATTTTTGGCTGAGCTATTCCTTTAAGATCCTTTATGAGCTTAATTAAGTTCGATGCTCCATATTACTACCATTACCGTCTTCAGCCCCTTTTGTGACTGCCTGCTCCCTACCGATGATCCACTCCCAAGTGTGTGAACTCGGAAGTGTCTTTTGTTTTCTTTTGATTCTGTTCCCCCATACGCTTGTGAATGTTCCTTCCTTGAATAATATAGTGTGAATATGGTTATGGGGGTGTGATTGCTCAAGGTAACAAGGTCATTGTTAGGTCATGTGAAGTGGGAAATGTCCACTCAATTTCACCAGTGCAAGAATTACAGGCGTGGAAATTCCCTTTTGCTCTCTTTGAATGAGATGCAGGATCTACAAAAAAAGAAATGTTGCTAATTTCATTACATTTTTAGAACAAAATACAATGAATTAAATAGCCATTTTCTATATAAAATGAGTAAAACATTCTTAAAAATAACATTTGTAAAATACAATAAAGTTTCTTAAAACGTGAAATATTAATATATGTATAATTTAAGTTTATTTTAGTCTTATAAATTTTAGTCTTGTTTATTTCAATTAAATACATTTTAATACATATTAAGACACTTATATATATATATATATATATATATATATATATATATATATATATATATATATATATATATATATATATATATATATATATATATATATATATATATATATATATATATATATATATATATATACACATTTCATTTAAATAAATACATAATACATTATAGAAAAAAAATATTAAAATATATCTCTGTTTAATCTGTTTGTTGTTTTTTTAAGGATAAAAAGTATAATTCAAAATGATAATTTTTTGGACCTATGTATATCCAAATATTAACTTGAAGTGTAAAACCGATAGCATATACCAGAGCCAATTCTTTGAGCAAGTAATTTGCATAGAACTCTCATAAATAAAGACACAGTGACATATGGATTATTCTCTTCCTGCTTCCATTTTTACAGTCTCGTGTTTTTTCTAGATGATGTTTTGTTTTGTGAGGCCAAAGAGCCTCTTTGCACAAAACGGCATCCCTGCGGACCTGCTGAATGTGTGGTGAATGAGCAGAATCTCTGCTAATGGCTTGAATGGTTGCTGGGTGATAAGCCATTGATGCCGACAGACTCACTGAGTTTGCTCATCGCAGTGGGTCTCTAAAAGCCCCTGATCTCACAGAGACCCAACAGCCAGCTCAGCACTGGAAAAAACCCTTCCCTCTGTCATCCTGATACTTTTATCTTGCGTCTGGCATAGATTATATCAAGTGTCTTTCATCTAATAAAATGGTGTTTCTTAATATATATTTAAAAAGACCCAAAAAGAAAAGTTTTTTTTTTGTTTCTCCTGGACAGTAAAGAGATTGAATTGTCTCACACAGGAATATGCAACCACATTAACTTTATAGCTGTTACTGTTAATAGTTGTCCAATTTCTTGCTCACTTACAACACCAAGGTCACCAAGGGCATCTGCCAAATATGCAAATGTATTTTTCTGTGTTTTAGTTCTCCTAAACAATATAAGCAAAGCTGATATAGGCCTATACTTAATTGAAAACTCCAGACTCCAAACCTTTTGGAACCTGTATTTTTAGGAGTGACATACATATGTGCAACATTTTTTGTTGGTATTTAGGCCTATTAAATAAATAAATAAATACATAAACTATTGATAATTTAAAATGTTAATAAGTATAGTTTTAGGCTATATATTTTACATTTAATATTTTTCAACAATTCTCTTTTTTTCCTGAAAAAAATGTTCTGTGAATGCCCATTCACACCAAGAACAATAACATTGTTTTGATTTTGATTTTGGAATTGATTCTGATTGGCTGTCAATTTTATCATTCATCAGCTGGGAAAAAAATGAATCCAGACAGACACGTCGGTGCGCACGCCATCTTGGAACGGTCAGCGTGTCGTCACTCACAGTAATCATCTATGCCACAACATTGTGCAGTTTCTGGTTGTGAAACCGCTGAGATTTAATTTCCCGATTTAATTGGTTAACCATTCACGGTGAGATTGTGTTTTTATATGTATTGTAGTGTTGTAGTCAAGACCTAATCAGAGACCAAGACCAATGTTTGTTGAGACCAAGACAAGACCAAGTCAGGACGAGACCGAGTCAAGACCAAGACCAGACCAGCACTCCTTAAATTCATAGAGATCCACATTACCACCTGAGAAATGACTTATAATAAATGACTTATAATAAATATAATTAGAATAAGACACTATGCTGTTACCAATCAAATTAAATCATTAACAACAAAATTCATCTTTGCGCTACAGAGGTGATACAGAAGATGCATCTGAATTGGTAAATTACAAATGCATAAATGTTGGATAATGTTTTTAAAAAATGTATAGAATGTTTGTTAAAGCAATATCATGTTTGCAGTCATGCTCAAATTTGTGAAAACAGCTCTCTTGCCCTTGTGATCACATGCTATAAATCCAGATCTCATACAATAACTTTTTTCAATTATATTTTGAATTTTGTGAGCATTTGTATTCATTTTTGGTGACATTTTTTGACACAATCCCTAATTAATTTTTGAATCGGCACAATAAATAAATAAATCAAATTAGAAATGTTATTGATTGCATCTGAAGCAGTAAGTTTTACATCCAGTTCCATTAATGATGTTATTAAATAAATAAGGCAATGCACTGGCAATTTAGTAATATCCCAGCAGTTGTGGTCTTGACCGTTCTTGAAACAAAATCCATGGTCCTCTTAGTCTGAGAATACAAATAGTACAAAGAGTACAATTGTGGTCGAGACCGAGACAAGACCAAGACCGTCAAAAATGGTCTTAAGTCCGGTCTTGAGTACTACAACACTAATGTATTTTAATATTACTTAAACTTATTACTTATTAATTAATATTACTATCTTAATATTACAGATTTGTATACTATTGTAACATTTTAATGTCACGTTTAATGTACTCGGCTTGTTGTATCGTGTTAAGTTTATCAAAATCATCTGCTGCAGTCTATTGCAGATATAGATATCCATGCGCAGTTGCAGACAGACATACATGCTGCGTTCCAGGCAACCCGTAACCTGTGTTTTTCCAACCGTCTACCCGTGAATGTGCACTGGAACGGCAGTCAAACCCGTGACTTCCCACCCGTGAACTCATACTAGATCGATGTACTCCCAGTTACGAGCTCTGACGTCACATAGCCCGCAAAACAACAATGGCAGGCCCAACGGATGCGGTGGGAATATACAAATAACGTAAAATAAAAGGTATAACAGCTTCTCTTGCCTTATGCGCCGTTTTTCTCCTCCGTTTCCCTCAAACAAGCAAGGAGTAAGCAGCTTTGGCGATAGAAATGATTGTAAATTAGCATAAGCCCCATACAGTCCGCCATGCTTAGTTTACATCTAGCTACCACAATATAGTGCTCAGGCTGTTTGGCGTGACTTTGCCTGGAACGCTACAAAGTCGTGACTCGTGGTTTGAAGTCATAACTCACGAGCTCAAAAACCTACCTGTATGCAGCAACAGTCTCGATTGTTCACGTGCCCGCTTTGACCGTTCCAATATGGCGGATGATTAACATAAACAGCCGCTAGATGAGGCATTGTTTCTCTGTGCCATTATTGTTATAGTTGTGGTGGTGTGTGGACTCTAGAATGAGTTTTAGAACTATATCTTTATCATTATTGTTTATAATTGTCGTCCTTGGTGTGTGAACGGGCCTTTAGTCTTGTCCTTTAAAGTTAGGCTACTGATGGTCAAGAGGAAATGTGCATGAAACAAGTGATATCAGATGTTTTGAGCAAGTTAAGATGTTTCATATGGACTGTGAACTTTAGACGCTGTGGCTCTATTTTACTCCATCCAAACTCTCAGACTCAACAAGTTCTAAGAACCCAGTGCACTCACCCAACTGCCCTGCTTACCCAAAAACTACGAGTCTTCAAATACTCTCCCTCAGAACTGTAAGCAGAAAGACTGAAAGCTTCTTTTGTGCTTCATCTCTTTTGTCTGCTGGGAAGAGAGAGAGAACGGGAGGGTGATCAGGAAGAGGGGGGTTACTAGTCTGGAAGTGTTTGGTCCAAATTACACATTCAAGGCGAGCACTGTTTATGATTATTCTCACAGGCCAGACAAAAGCAGAGACATTCCAAGAGCCCAATGAAGAGGACAAACTCATTCTGAGAAAGACAGAGACCTACATCATAACATCATTCGCATGCACTCCTCTGAACGCAACATGTAAAACCTTAATTTGCCTCTGGATCATTGAGCGGTCAAATAAAAATGCCATTATAAAATGGATAGTTGCACCCCTGGATGCTGATTGGCCGAAACAACATTCCGATTTCTGCTAAAATACTCAACATTGCAACCGTTAAGAAAGCTAAGATTAAAAAAAGAAAGAAATTAATACTTTTATGGATGCATTATGCATGAAAAGGATGCATTCAATTAATGTAACATGTATAATATGACAAAATTATAGTTTAAAAAAATGCTGTTCTTAACTATATTCATAAAAAAATCCTGAACACAATGTTTCAGGTTTCATCGATAATATTAATTTTCAACACTGAAATTTAAATAATAAGAAATTATTAGTAATGGCAGCTAAAAATACTTTGCCACCATAAGAATAAATTTAAGTTTTTAATTATATTAAAATATAGTTAATAATAAAATAAAATGGGTCCAAAAGGATTATGTTTGTCGACCAATTTTATATTTGTTGCAATTTGAGATAAAATAAATTAAAATAAGAAAATAAAATAAAATCAAAAATAATTTGTCACCTGCTTTTTGTGTGCACGACTAATAAAACCTTTAATTGGGTTAAATAACTGAATATGTAAATTACACAGGGTGACGTCAGCCAACAGGACGGGAATGGTTCACACTGAGGGAAGTTCTGTGTGTCAGGCCTGTGGGAGAGGTGAGTGTGTGAAACAACTCTCACCCGCAGGAAGTCCCATCACGAGTGTCATCTGAATAGCTCAAAGACCTGCCGAGTGTCAAGGGCTGCGGTGGGCGGTGTTTATTCTTCCACTTCTAACTGATTTACCGTATTCGTTCACAACCATTGAAATCCTCTCTCAGGATGAAAAGTGAAACACAATGTGAGTTTTGATTGCTTAGAGTTGAATGTCACAGAAACAGAACTTGGGTTTTAGAACTATGGAAGTGTTTGGTCCAAATTACACATTCACCTCATGTGTCTTTTAAAGGTAAGCCTGGAAAGCAGACAGCATTTGCTTCAAATTAGCATTGGAGTGATGTTGATTTGCTTTTGAAATAGATTTTTTTCTTTCCGTATGTTTCATGTGAGAAACAAGCAACGGCCCCTCCTGCCATTCCATCATGTACCACCACCCCTTTAAAGTGTCTTGAGCATCTCCTATTTGAAGTTAGCAGGCTCCTCCCCCTTTTGAGATCCTGAGTATCAGGAACTTCATACTGGTGGAAGGTTATTAAATTCCCAGCACAGACTGGCTCACTCAGGGCATCTCTCAGCACAAGAGCTCACTGGAAGCAGGTAAGCAGCTGTTCTTCTCCTCTCAGCTACTTGTAGCTATGGAGGATTTTATGCCCTGAGCAGCATTTGCCTGGAAAATAATTAGACAATAAGTTATCTTTGGCTAATATATTTAATGGAAATTGACATATATATTCTGTGTCATTTAAATGCACAGAGATATTCATGTGGTTCACCGTGAATTGATGAACAGCTGCAAGCTATAAGATAACTAAGGATCGAGGTCTTATGAATAATTTTTTTTATCTCTAAGATAAAAAAACCTTTCATTTACTTGAAATGTAATATTGCGTAACGCAGTGTACAAATGCAGTGTATATACATGCAATTATATATATATATATATATATATATATATATATATATATATATATATATATATATATATATATATATATATAGAAGGTTTTCATTTAGCCTACATGAAAATGAGGTGCATATCATATATTTAAATGTATTCTTTCCCATTTTGACTTGAGGATTTGGGATTTAGAACAGCGGGTGTCCTGGAGTTTGGTTCCTGGAGTTCATTCTCTCTTCTTTTTAGTGTAGGGTCTCTTTTGGGTCACCGGTTCAGCCCAGCTAGCTTGATCTCAGTGTGTTGAGTGACACTGCCAGCATGACCAAAACCACTGGGGAGAAGCCACGGTCGCGCAGTCGCGTGCAGCAGTTCCGTGAGAGAATTCAACTGCGTTCCCTAAAGGCAAGGAAGAAAGTCGAAGACATCAGTAAAGATGACGTGAAGAGCTTTCTGAGAAGAAATGCTTTTGTGCTGTTCACCGTTGGAGCCGTGGTCTTTGGTCAGTGCACCTGGTTTATTGAAATTACATTCATTCAAAGCATGAACGTTTGTTCTAACCATCTAAAGAAGCCATCTAACCTGAAGTTATAGTTTCTTGCACAAGGACAACCACTTCAGATCTTTAACCACCATACCATGCCACCAGTTTGCTGTCAATTTTAGAATACCTTTGACAATAGATGACTGACAGATATAGTTTTTTGACAGATCTGTGCATCTGAAATGTTTTTATATTCCTTATTCAGGTATCACGCTGGGATTTGCTCTGAGGCCATATAAGATGTCATACAGGGAAGTGAAGTATTTCTCCTTTCCTGGTGAACTATTGATGCGTATGCTGCAGATGCTAGTGCTTCCCCTTCTAATCTCAAGTTTGATTACAGGTATGATTTTTTTATTCTTTAGATTTTTTTTTCCAGCCAGACATGCAACAGGTTTTAAATCAAATGTTTCAGCGACAATATAAACTGAAAATTACCCCATGATTTACTCACCCTCAAGCCATACTACGTGTATATGACATTCTTCTTTCAGACGAATACAATCAGAGTTATATAAAAAAATGTCCTGGCTAATCCAAGCAGTATAATGGCAGTGAATGGCAGCCCAAAATTTGAAGCCCAAAAAGTGCATCCATCCATTATAAAATCGATGCATTTGTGTAAGAAAAATATCCACATGTTATAGAGTAAAATATCTAATATTCCGGAGGTCTGCCGGCAGCTTGATATTTTACTTTATAAAGTTTTAAATATTTTTCTTACACAAACCCATCAATTCACCTCAGAAGGCCTTTATTAACCCCCCGGAGCCGTGTGGATTACTTTTATAATGGATGGATGCACTTTTCGGGATTCAAATTTTGGGCTGCCATTCACTGCCATTATAATGCTTGGATTAGCATTATGAAAGAAGAATGTCATATACACATAGGATGGCTTGAGGGTGAGTAAATCATAGGGGATAATTTTAATATTTGAGTGAACTATCCCTTTAAGTTTAAGTTCAGTATACAAGTAAAAATGGGACGGTCCTAAGTATGATCCTCAGTAGCTTCTCATTGGGTCTGAGCTGATAGGACCCACCCATAAAAATGTCCCAGGCCCTGTGAATTTTACTGACAGACCTGGTGAAGGAAAAGGGCAAATCAGGAAAGAGAGGATATAGTAAAGCGAGTACATTAATAGAATGAGAATGTGAGAACTATGTGTATTCGGAATTGTGGGAGTGGGTGGACTTTTGAAGTAATTCTATAGGATGTGAAAGAGAAAAGGGATGAAAAGAGGCATGGAAAGGAAGGAAGTTAGTGTCCAATTAATGCCAACATAGAAAAAAAGCAGCTCAGTAGTTAAAGGGCCATGGAATTCAAGTCACTGTATATGTAAGAGAATTAGTGACAGAAAAAATGTTAAGGCCTGGTTTCACAAACAGGGCTTAAGTTAAGCCAGGATTAGGCCTTAGTTCAATTAGGATATGCAAGTAGCTTTTATAAACGTGCCTTAGAAAAAAACATTACTGGTGTGCACCTGGAGACAAAAAAATGACATTGATATATTTTAAGATAAGTCAGTGCAAGTTGCTTTCAGTTAAAACAGCTCAAACATGCATTTTATTATGGGATAGACTTAAGCCTTGTCTGTGAAACCGGAGGAAAGCTTATATAACAAGAAAAAAGTTTGCTATTGTTGCAGATGATTAAGTATATCTCTTGTCAAACCATCAAAATTGGCACCTTTTAGGAATGGGAAGAGATGTTACAGCTGAAACATGGCATTATGCTGGACTCTATTTTTTTGGTTTGTAGACAGTGACCTCTTTGTGCTTCTATTAAAAGTGGCAGTAAGATTGAGGCAGAGGTTGCAATGACAAGTTTCGAACATAATAATATAATAATAATAAATATATATAATAAATATAATAATAATAATAATAATAATAATAATAATAATAATAATAATAATAATAATTTATGTACTTTAATTTAAATAATAATAAAAAATTAATAATAATAATAATTTGATAATTTATTTGAAATAATAATGATAAAATGTTTGAATACTACTACTACTTCTAATAATAATAATAATAATAATAATAATAATAATTATTATTATTATTATTATCATTCAATTATTATTATTATTATTATTATTATTATTATTATTATTATTATTAAATGATTCAATTATTATGAATAATATTATTATTTAGGGTATTCTTTTATTTGGTAATTGTGCCACATCTGGGTGTAAGAGGGTGCCGTTTTATTTAGTCACTTGTAACTGCACAACATGAGTCATTTCTTTAGTTTGATACAAGTGCATTGGGAGACTGTTTGCTGTTGCCCTGGAGACATAGAGAGGGGTGCATGATTGCTGAAACACAGGCAGGTGGAGGAATTTCCCAGGCCTGTCCGAGACAGAGAGAGATGAGCGAATGCCATTTAAGAGTGAGAGAAGTATGGTCAAGAGAGACAGAGTGTGAACAGAGGAAATTGTGAACTGAGAGGCTAAACTTAAAAGGCCCTGGAGTTTGGGCCCCCAGGAGGATGAGAGGACTAAACAATGGCTGCTTTCTCATTCTGGTCTGGGGATCAGGACTGCAGAAAGGACAACATTTTAAACTTAATTTGTTTTGGCTCAAGTTGTTTTGATCTAAGTAAACTGGCTTCTACAAAGATTTCAATTAATCCTTAGGGCCCTATCATACACCCAGCACAATGTGGCACCAGGCGGGTTTTTTGCTAGTTTCAGCCCAACGCAGTTATCATTTTTACGTCCAGCGCCACGTTGTTTAAATAGCAAATGCATTTGCTCCCATTTGAGCGCCCATGGGTGTGCTGGTCTGAAAACGAGGTGTGTTCAAGCGCATTGTTGGCGCGTTGCTATTTTGAGGCAACTGAAAACGACTGCGCAATATTTTTTTTGTTAGTAATATAGGCAGGTCCACAACGTGCTTACACTCTGCTTATTACACACACAGGGACGCAGCTGCACACAAACATTATTAAACATTAAAAATAAAAGTATTCCTCTCTGGAGAAGTGGTCAGTTTTTTTGCTTGCAAATTCCGCCATGTAATAGCGACTCCGCCTTAGCGCAAGCGCAACTGGCTTTTAAAGGGAATGAGAGATGAGACTCTGGTTGGTTTATTGCACATTATGCCCAAAACACCCCATTACTCAAGAGAATAGGGACAACCCTTTTAGACCATGCGCCGGGCGCACTGACCATTTTTCCCGTTGTTAAACTAGCAAAAGTGGATTCAGCTAAATTAAGATTAAAACATGAATTTTTCATTATTCACCACCACCATTCTACATGTCTGTACAAATTCTGGTTGATTTTTTTCAAATCAAAATTTTGGTACTAGACCTGATTTTTTCAGGAGGGATGGTAGCTACAGGAAACCATGTATTTATTGAAATGTTATTTGGTTTCATATAAGAAAATGTTAAATTCGAATTCATTCTGTCTAGGCATGGCAGCACTGGACAGTCGTGCCTCTGGAAAGATGGGCATGCGTGCAGTCATATACTATATGACCACCACTTTCATCGCAGTGTTTATCGGCATCATTATGGTTCTGATTATCCACCCGGGCAAAGGCTCAAGAGAAGAATTCACCAAACAGCAGAAGATTGAGAAGGTCAGCCCAGCTGATGCTTTCCTGGACCTCATTAGGTAATGGGACAGGTGTAGCCAATCAGTTACTCCAAAATATGGATTTTAACCAATTATTTTATTCAACACATATGCTAAATTACTTTTTGCAGAAACATGTTTCCACCTAATCTGGTTCAAGCCTGCACTCAACAGGTAAGAATGTATTTCCCTTCATCCTATCAGTCCACATTCCTCATTTCTGTTTTAACATATACAATGATTATAAACAATTTTGAAATATTAGCTATTTGCATGATTATAAAATGAGCAATAGTTTTACAAAAAATGTTTTCTTGCATAAAATTACCTTTATCACAAAAAAAAATCATAAGTGTTCAAATTACATTTAAAATTTAATTTAAGTGAATACTTAAGAGATATATAATAAATATACAATAACATCAAAATAAAAATATAAAATATGATAACTGCAATAAAAATGTTGCTCCATATCGATTACACTGTCACACAATGTTGTTTCTAGGAAGAATATAAAATCAATTTTATATTTTATAAAAATAATTATCTAAATTATATTTATAAATAATTTATATAAATTATATAAATAGAAATAAAATATTTTAATGTAACTAAATTTTGAAATCTTGAAAAAAAAAAAAAAAAAAATCAAAGTTACTCATCAACGAATGTGAAACATATTTTTGATGGGTGAAAAAAATATATTGTGTGATGTATAATAGCTGACAGGACCAAAAATAAAAAGCTTTTTATTGGGTTATTATACGTTTTTTTCGTAATTATTAACCACTTTATTGCCAATTAGGCGTATTGCCAAAAATGTATAATTCTCATATTCATATAGATAGACTCTATAGATGTATAATATTGTGGGGTTTAAGATGTTCAGGAGACGGTTTGAGGCAAAGTTCTAATATGTTTCCCTGTTCAGCAGGAAATCAATTCATCATTAGACTTGATGAGGCATGATGACATCTCAAAGGACAGAAAGTAATAATTTATCACTCTTGGATCAAAAAGTTTTTTATCTGGGAGGCCTTGAATTTATAATCGTACCAATACTGCTTACAAGTCTGACCATGTTTAATTTTTCTTACTGCTGGCCCAAGCTAACTTGGCATGTAAGGAATAGTCATTTTCCATTTAGCATTTTGAGAGTCTGGCTTGATTTCGACCCATAGCTGTGCTTGAACCGACTTTGCCACAGTCGGATATAATGGGACAGAAATTGCCAGACAATGACACTGAAGAGCCTGACAGTGGCTTACAGTCTGTCCGGTCACACTCCACAGGGACACCCTGTAGTCAACCAGATCTTTAAAAAAAAAAACTCAATCATGGCTGTGGAAAGTTTCTAACAATTCAAATACCTAAATCAAAATAATATGCACAGGATTTTGTCATATGAAATTCTTAAATCGGATTGATTCTTGCTGATTTTTAAAACTAGTTCTTCTCTTTTACCTCCTGTAGTTCAAGACCCAATATGGCAAGAGGATCATTAAGGTGAAGATGCTCGTGAACGATTCGATATTCAACCTAACTAACGCCACCCAGGAGATTTCCCAAGAGGAAGTGATTCCTCTCCCAGGCTCCACCAACGGGGTTAACGCCCTCGGGCTGGTGGTGTTTTCAATGTGCTTTGGCTTGATCATTGGGAATATGAAGGAACAGGGACAGGCTGTCAGAGACTTCTTCGACTCCCTCAACGAAGCCATCATGCGACTTGTTGCTATTATTATGTGGTGAGTTATCCCAGACACAAACTTTTGAGGAAAAAAAAAAACTGCTTAATAAGTAAACTCATTCAAAAACTGTTAATAGGCCGGGTTTTCCAATATTCGTTCCTCATTTGTAACATATGAGTTAAACCTCAAGAGGGAGTATAACATTTTATCAAGTGTTTTTTTACATTAGATTTAACTTAGAATTCTGCCATGCTAATTTTTTCATCACATTTTTATCTCTTTAAAGGGTACATAACACACACAGTCTCATGTTAATCTTGAGTACCTATAGAGTAGTATTGCATCCTTCATATCTCCGAAGAGTCTTTAGTTTTATTATATTTATAAAAGACAAATACGCTGTACCGACGTTTTCCGAAAACAGCCGAACTTGTGGAGGCGTGCAGTGGGCGGAGCTAAAGAGTCACGAGCACACACAAACACAAACACACAATACATCTTGGCATTATCCCTGGATAACTTTTGTTTCACTATATGTTCGTGTTGTTGTCATTATATGCACTTACGCGCCAATTGCCAATGAAACACAGACATTTGATGCAGTTCCACTCACCGCCTGCGGTTTCGACTTATGACCGGGAACAAACAAACACACTTGCAGAACTCCGTTGCTCTGGAAAAACAAACTGCATCCACTGTTTCCTTAACGCTGGGTTATTTGGGAAGCTGAACATGGTTATCTTTCCCTCCGAACGAAGCTCGTTGATGGGCGCGCTCTTGCTCCCGCTCTGGCTGGGAGTCTGGTCCAAGAGAAGTGCCCATAAAAGGAATTCCGCCCTTTATGACGTTATACAGGGCCAAACGTTTCCGAAACTTATACGAACCCTGAAGAAATATATTTGGAACAGAAATACTCCGTCATACGTCAAACTCGTTTTTTGACATTTTGGCCATGTTTAGCATGAGAATCCAACTCTTTAACAGTGTAAAATAAGTTAAAGATTATAAGTTAAGATTAAAGATAATTATTCTTTCTTTAATTAATACTTTTATTTAGCAAAAACATTAAATTGATCAAAAGTGACAGTAACATTTTTTTACAAAAGATTTTTATTTTAAATAAGTGTATTCATCAAAGATATTAAAAATATTAAGCAGCACAACTGCTTTGAACATTGATCATAATAAGAAATGTTTCTTGAGCAGCAAATCAGCATATTAGAATGATTTCTGAAGGATCATGTGACACTGAAGTCTGGAGAAATTATATTGAAAATTCAGTTTTGCTTTCAAAGGAATAAATTAAATTTTGAAGTAGAAAACTTGTAATACTATTTCACATTTTTATTAAAGTTTTATTGATTAAAAAATGGGCCTTGGTGAGCATGAGCCATATTAACTATTATAATTTCAAATACATAATAAATATTTATTAGAATATATTGGTACCCATTTGTTTATTGGAGTAGTAATGTATTGGAAAGTGTAGCTTAATAGGAGGCCTAACAAAAATCAACCTCAAGAGTAACTTTCTGGCTTGTCATGTAAGTAACTTACAATAAGACATCCATCATAATTCATCACAGAAATGCCTCATAATAACTTTCACCTTACTGTAATTAGATGAATTTCCTCTTTGTCTGGACAGAAATGTGCCCTGTGCTCTCATTTTGTCTGACCCTTTTTAATGACCTCCTTTTTATCTGCATGTGTAACTCATTGACATTTTAGGAAACCTTATTAATAAGTGATGCTTCTGGATGCAGATCTGTCCCTGATCCCTTAATCCGTTTTCTTTCCACCATTATAGTTTGCTAGTTTAGTTTAAAATAAAACAGAAATAACAAATCCGAAACTTAGAATGAAATGGAGATAAATGAGTGCACCGTGTCTTTAAACGGCATATCCTGTTCCCAGGTATGCACCTATTGGTATCCTCTTTCTGATTGCTGGAAAAATCGTGGAGATGGATGACATCACTGAGATGGGCGGTCAACTTGGCATGTATACGATTACAGTGATAATCGGCCTCATGATACACGGCATTATCATCCTACCGACTTTGTACTTCGTCATCACGCGGAAAAACCCATTCATCTTCATCACGGGTTTGCTCCAGGCTCTCATCACGGCTCTCGGTACCTCTTCCAGGTAGGACCGACAACGTCAAGCTGCTGAAATCAGAAATATTGTGCTATCGTTTAACTTTTACGTTTTTCATCCCCCAGCTCTGCCACTCTTCCGGTTACCTTCAAATGCCTGGAGGAGAACAACAAAGTCGACAAACGCGTGACGCGATTCGTGCTGCCCGTTGGAGCCACGATCAACATGGATGGAACAGCACTGTATGAAGCCCTGGCAGCCATCTTTATCGCCCAGGTTAACAACATGGACATGAACTTTGGGCAGATCATAACCATTAGGTGGGTTATTTTAAAATATAAATAATTCATTAAGAAAAACGGATTGATACATGCATCACAAGTTTCTAAATATGATTGATTTTCTCTTTAATGATACAGCATCACAGCCACTGCGGCAAGTATCGGGGCGGCCGGAATCCCCCAGGCTGGTCTGGTCACAATGGTGATTGTGCTGACCTCTGTCGGACTCCCAACCGATGACATCACCCTCATCATCGCAGTTGATTGGTTTCTGTGAGTGACCGTTTAAAGAATCGTGATTTAAAAAGGGAATAACAATGCAAAAAAATATATTAATTAAGGTATTTCAAAATATTTTGCTATAAAATGACTGCATTTGGTGCTTTATCTTCCCTCATATTTGGGACTCCCTTCTTTTTTTTTCCACTATCAACCCAGGTGACACACTTTGAAATGTTCCCACGAGACTTGCTCCATTTTTTTTCATGCATTTCACGTAATTCAATTGGTTTTAACATAGAAACGTAATTAGGTTGGCCAAATTAATCATTCCAGATAGATCCCCTTTCCCACAAGTTACACAGCTAAAAGAGACTCTTTTTAAACTAGGATGAAAACTAAGCTGAAAGTAGGAAACTTTTTTGACAACTAATCAAGTATCGCTGGTATTTTACTGCCTCTGGGTGAAATATACAGATAAATAAATGGATTCCTCATTTCGTGGTTTACTCACTTTTCTGTCGCACTTACAGGGATCGACTGCGCACAACGACTAACGTCCTGGGAGATTCTATAGGAGCTGGAATTATAGAGTTTCTGTCCAAAGATGAGCTTCAGAGCGGTGATGTGGAATTGGGGAGCTCTGTGCTGGAGGAGAACGAAGTGAAGAAACCTTATCAGATGATCCCTCAGGAGAACGACTATGAGAACGAGAAATCACCAGACAGCGAGACAAAGATGTAGAGGCTGCATATTCAACGCCCAACCAAGGATTTTTTTGTGTGTTTGTGATATGTACAGTGGCCCCCCAAAAATATATGAACACTTAAGATGCACTTACAAATGTAAGAATTGAATTGCATTATATTAGAAAATATCAAACTAAATGCATTTATTTTAAAGAAGTATTGTACAAGCATGCTATTTAAGCAAAACAAAAAATATTTGGACACTACACTTGACTTCATACAATTACTAACAATCCCAGCTAACAGGGAACGTTGTCAGAATTTTGGCTAACATTTAGGTAAAGTTATGTAGAAATGTTCTTCCAGAATGTTCGTTCAGAGTTATCAGGTCTTTAATAATGTTTTCAAAACGTTAGCACAAAAATGTTATGTTACTACTTGTTTTCTGAATGTTCCCTTAAAAAAACTGGATGTTTTGAATGTTAAGAGAAAAATCTGAAATAACTTTTTTTTTTTTTTACTTAATGGGAACGTTTTTTTTTTTAAAGCTGGGATTACATTGAAAAACTATTTTGCTATTTTGCTATGCAATACAATTCATACATTTGTGAAGTGTTGCTTACGTGTCAAAAGTGTCCAAATATTTGTTTAGGGCCAGTGTATATATAAATATATACAGTCTGTATATATATATAGTTTTGTTTTTGAATATTTGGTTTTCAACCTTCTTTTGTCCTTTTACTGTAATATTGTTCTTGTGCTTTGGTTTGGTTCTCCAGGTCATACCAATTGTTATTTTGATTTGGCAGGTTACAAAAATATATAATATTTCGTTTTTGTATTGCCTTTTCATTATTTTAGCTGAAATGTGAATCTGTGTAGGATAATGAGGGCATTGGTATGTTGGTGACCAACATTTGTCACAAGAGTGTTAAAACAAACAGGGTCATGGATGTACACAAGACAGAAATGAATATCAGTGCTTTTCTCAGAGTAAATGATTCATCAGATGAACAGACAGAAGTGCATTACACTTTGTTTATGCCAAGAGTTCTGCACTTGGTGTTCAACATGGGCAGGAGAGCAAGATTAAAAACTTCTGGGCTCCGTTTATAATGTGATCATCTAAAAGTAGAGTATGTCTTACTGTAAATATCAAGAGAAAATTATGTTTAGCTTTGAAAGCTGCTTTACACATCTTTATGTATGAGAAGACTCATTGATATTCCTCAGTGTTTCAGCAGCTATTTGACTTTTCTCTGCAGCTCGCACAACTAATCCTAACTGAACAAACACATACTTATGCGTTTATGAGATTTTTAAAAATTGTTTTCTATTTTGCTATAGTTCATCCACTGACCCTTTTATTGCCATTTGCTAACATTAATGATACATAGAAATAATACGTAGTTACTACAGAATATTAATTGTAAGAAAATGGACTGAACGTTTACAGTCTTGGGGTTGCAATGACATACAGAACTGAGTCGTTTTGAAAACTGTAAATCTGTTGAAAACATGCTATAGACACAGGTTGTACTCACATGCACTCAGCTGGAAACTGTGATCTTATATTTGCCTTTTTTTAAATTCTTAGTTTTTTCATGTTGCTGTATATTTCCTGTCTCAAAAACAAAATGGGTGATTAGAGCTATAGAATAAAGAGCCTACGCATGTTGTGTGTTAAATATAGTTTTGAATAAAATGAAGTGGTGATGCATTGTGTTGGAATTTTTATTAAAGAT
>NC_137118.1:33785980-33823480 GCF_949357685.1 Gobio gobio | reverse complement strand
AATGGCTTGATATTTTTGTTCATCACCTTTTTATAGTTTTGCCGTTTCATATTTTTTTACTGTTCAAATCAGGCTAAAAACTTGTAACGGTTATTTAATCACAGGTTTCATAGTGACAATTAGTCCATATAGTGTGACAATATTTCTTGTCTTTGAGGCATGTTGTCACAAAGGGTCAATGAACTGCATCTTTTTTTCCTGGTGGAAATGCTTAATAGCTTTTATAGCCAAGACTTTAAGATATGTGGTATGTGCCTATTCAACAGCTGACTGAGAAATAATGTAAAAACTGTGCCCCTATTGTGCCTGAAATATTAGTTTAGTACCGTGAGGGGGCGACATTGGACTCATATCAGACTCATATACATACTAGCATGAACACTAACACGTTGCTTCAATATTTATATAAAATCTTTGTGTAATATCTACGTTCACACACATTTTCGAATCAAAAAATTCTGATTTAAATTAGTCAATCAATTGTTAAAAAGTTATGGAAAGACACCACTGGTGAATAGGGTAAATATTTTTTAACTAATTGGTATCACCATAATTCCCCAGTTAATTAATCGCAGACATTACATTTTAGATTAGTTTTCTGAAATGTTATGTTTAAATGTGAAAATGGGGCATTGTTTAATCAAAAATGTGCATACATTTACAGACTATATCTGAACATTGGATAAAGCCAGGTTCAAAATTAATTGTGGTGACGTAGCCTACTATAGAGTTCAAGGTTTTTACATAGGGGATTTTAGATAATGCTGTCATAAAACAGAAAAAAACAACAAAATTTTTTTAGTAATACAATATTATATAAATCAGTAGAATGTGATTTCACTGCATGATAACTTTTTATTTTTTAGAAAAGATATGTAGGCTATTGTAATTGAAATCAGACGCAAACAGATCAAGTGTGATAAAATAAACACCTAAATGTGTATTTTGGATGTTTTCTTTTCACTAGTCTGAAAGAAGACATGTTAGCCAAATAGCCCCAAATTTCAAATTTGACCCGTGCATGAAAAAAACAATGGTTTGCCTGTAGTGTCTTAATTGCCTTAAATAAAAAAGTGTATATTGCTTACCACGTTAATGCTATACACGGGATACAAATGTATAAACACACACACCTCAGATATTTGAATTACAGTAAGAAGAAGAGAGGAGGGAGATGAAAGCAGAGTGGAGGATGATAGAGGAGATGATGGGAAGCAACGGATGGGAGAAGGAGGGAAGGGGAGGAGAGCAGGCAGCGGAAGTCGGCGAGTCGCTGCTGGTTGGTTCGGCGCCGGTGGAGGGAGTCATTCCTGCAGCAGTGCTTCCGGTCGGCATTTTGTTCTGCGAGAGAGAGAGAGAGTCTGTGTGGATTCTTTTATGAGCGCCCAGGAGCCTTTCGGCACCGAATCCTTTCTGCCATCGTCCGGAGTAAAGTGCGAGCTTCCGCGGGCGCCTACGAGAGGAATGACCGCCGCCCGTCCGTCTTCATGTTCGCAGTGAGAGGAAGCGGTGCGACCCGGATTATTGTTGTGAGAGGGACACAGCGAGCCCGAACCCCTCCGCCTTCAGCTTTCAACAGCAGAGCCTCAGGTAAACGCGCCGGACCCCTTTCGCTGGTTCCGAGTGGGGGAGCACAGTAGCCAGGTGTCGGGGTGAGATGTGCTTCGGACTTTCTGAAAGGTTATCGGTGTTGTGCAGCCCTCCCCTAGTGTTAGCATATGCGTTAGCTCGGTGCGGGCCCGCAGGCGAATCCGCGGTTCGGATGGTTAGCGAGCGAAAGGCCAAAACGAGCCGTTTAAACGGACCCAACCGGTCCAGGGGGCTCGTCTGGAGATGCAGGTGTGCAGCTGAACCCTAAGCCCGGAGATAAGTCACACAGGCCTGCAGCTCCGCAGACCAGAGTAAACAATACTGTCCTCTCAGAGTAAACCTCATTCACCTTCTATCAGAGTAAACAATACTGTGCTTTTGGAGTAAAACTGCATTCAGTATCTGTCTGAGTCGACAAAATCATACCAGAACAATCCTTAATTACTAGAATTACTCTCATATTAGAGCAAAACTTATTAGCCATCTGAGTAAACAATAGTCATACTACAGCAATCCTCATTAACTATCTGTCAGAAAAAAACAATACTCTCAACGTATTTACCATCTAAAGTTAGCTAAGTAAACAATAACATAAACGTCTAGATTGGATAGAAAACACGATCAACTATCCACCACAATAAACAAAACACACTTCTTAGAGCTGAACTTAGACATCAGAATAGTTTTATTAATGAGATCCAAAACATCTCATTATAGCATTAGCAAACAATACACTTCTGTATTGAGTGATACTGGCTTTTAATTAATCAGAGACAATCTATAATCAGATATCTTTCTTTTAGTCATGGTTGGGACAGACTCATTATCAAAATATTCATAACTAGCTGCCCGTGTGAAGGGAATATAAATAAATTACTGAAATGTAACGGCCTTTACCTGCAGGTCAGTATTCTTTTCCTTTACTTAGGTGAAGAGTTTCTATGCTTGTTTACTGTTAATTATCTCTGACTTGAAGATAATCTAAAGCATATTCAAATTAAGGTCCTAGTGAGTTTAATATTATCATAAACAAATATAATTTTTTTTATGATCAATCTGCTAGTAATATTTCTTTATGTATATAGAGAACAGATTTAAATGCTGGGAGTGTTTTACAAACAAAAAAACTGTCAATAACGGTCATATCTAAACAGTTATTTTTATAGAAAATTAATGCATTTTAAATATTTAAATATTTTGTGTGTTTTTAAACAGAATTCTGCAGATATGTTGATTTAAAAACACACTTTAGGTTTAAATAAGATGATTTGTTGTGACTGCTAATAATGAATGAAGGCATGTATGTATGAATGAATGAATGAAGGAAATGCCCCTTGGGCTTAGTTAGCTTTAGCAGTTCATATCCAATATGTAAACAAACTGAAAACCAACAGTAAATTCAAAATTTTGTGTCTGTCAGATAAGATTCTGGATTCATATAGAAGTAGATTCTGAGGAAGGATTACAGTTGAAATCACTCACATTTATGACAAGACCGTCATATTTATTGTTTAAATTGCTGTGGTGTTTTATTGGAGCAGCTTGTGCTGGAGAAACATTGAGCTGTTGCTGTAATCTATGATTGAGATTTCACATAGCAGACCAATATTAATGTATTAACCTTATTAAAAAACAAAAACAGGTGTGATAAAGCTGATCCCGAGTTCAAATTATTTTTAAATAACTTGCCAGTTCACCATCATTTGTTTTTGCTGTAGATTTTTTTGCTCAATTTCACCTTTTTATTTTTACTTGGATCAATGTTTGTGTAATAACAAGTCACTAAAGAAAATATGTTTCTGTTTTAAAAATCTTCTCCTGTACATAACTTCACAGTAGCACTTTTCCCTAGTTTTGTTGCACTGTTGTCTACTCTAAGGTAAAGTAACCAGATTTCTGAAATGGAAACCGGGGACATTTCTTATTTGTGTGGTCAAAATATCACTGAAATCTATTTTTTTTTTAAATTATCTATCCATTAAAAAATGGGGACAATACATTTTTGAATATTTTAGTTTTTTTTTTTATTGTTGTGAGTTCACTATATTATTATTAACATGAATGATTATTATGATTTAGTTTGATAGGATTTTTGATCTGGTTTTATTACAATTCACTGCACCCGTAAAAAGCAAGCAAACAAACAATGAAAACAGTCAATAGGAAATATTGTAAATAGCATGCCGTTCAAAACAATATTATAACAAAATGAAAACTTTACAAAAAGACATTACATAAATAAAACAACAAATATATGATACATAAAACTATTTAACAAATATTTTTACATTTTATAATTGTATTTCATATTTTCATTTTCACAAGTTTATTCTGAATATTTTTTTTTTTTACTTCAAATGTTTAATGTTTGTGCTTGAAAATGACTCTTACGATCCTTAATTGGGCTTGGGATTGCACCTATGCTGCATGTTGGTCGGCCTTTTTTTGCAATGGATTTGCAGGTTGTTTTGAATGAGCTGTACAATGGGGACATTTTCAGCTCTAGTCGGGGACAGAACACCAAAAATTGGGACTGTCCCCGGAAAACGGGGACGTCTGGTCACCTTAGTCTAAGCAAGGCACCATGATGAGTATATCTATCAGATTCTGTTTGGTTGGGAGTATCAATACAGCAGCCCTCAAATGTAGCTCTATTGGTGTACCAGAGACAAAGACAAATTATTGCCTATATGTAGGGTTGGGTACCGTTCACATTTTAACCGGTACCTGAAATTCGGTACCGGTACCCAACAACGGTACCTTTTTTCGGTACTTTTAGGGATGTTTACATCAATAACTGTAAAGAAACTCTAAGTAATTTATAGAAGTGTTGTTGACATTGAGGTAAATTAAACCACGTGTCTGCGGCATTCATTCACACAGAGACTAAAATTCATATTTAAATAGTTTTTTGGCAATCTAATATTCACAGACACTAGTCTATATCACCAGATGCGTTCTCAGGTACCGAAATGTATTACCAATTGGTTTAATGTGAATCGGTACCCTGTAGTACAGAGTCCCGACGTAATTTGGTCGGTCCCCTTAAAAGTCCTGAGTTCGGTACCCAACCCTACCTATATGAGAGCTCTTTCCTCTCATGCACGGCTGAATTTATGTTGCAAATGTATGATCCTTTCTGATATGTTTTTGTGCAATTATGGGCTGTATATTACTTATTTGTGTCTCTCAATTAGAGATTTCTACCTGTAGAATTAATGGATTATTTTGCATATTTATTTAAAAGTTGTACCTGTTCTTGAATGCTGAAGGTTCAACACAATACATTAACTAAAGTGCAGATTCTATAAATCTCTAATAATATTCATCCATTCTCTTCAGATTGCAAAAATGTTGTTATTATTATTATTATTATTACTATTATTAATATATAATATGCTTAATAATTAAAAAAATCATTATACATTGTAATTATTGTATTAACTGTTTATCAATAACAATAATAGTATATTTACTAGGGCTGTCATGATTCCTCATTTAAATTTGAGTACTCAATTTTAACAAATCCTCGATTGCAATTTACCTGTTGAGAAATCGGCAAAGTACCGGAAGTGTTCCAAGGACGAGAATCCATGAACTGCATTAGTAAACCATTTACAAAACATAGCATAGTGCTATTGTGAATTTGCAAAGGCCGCAATTAAATTAAATAAACATATGCCCCGTGCGTGTTTGTAGGTTACGTGCATCTCAGAGCGGCTCCGTTCACTGTTAATGCTGCTCCACACGAACTGTTATCATTTACATGTGCGGATCGTGTCTCGAAGTCTGTCTCTGCGTATGCTGTAGGGATGTAATGGTTCTTGGTAAAAACCGTACCTTTCTCCACCCACGGTTCGGTACACACCTGCTCAAATCTCACGAAACATACGTCTTTAACTATGTTTTTTGAAAATAACAACCTGTAAAATAAGCGCTTTGAGTGACTGCCTAGAAAAGCGCTATATAAATGTAATAAATTAATATTATTATTAAATCAGACAGACAGTTCTCGGCTAATGTATGTTTCTGTTGATGGATACGCTTTCTGGAAATGGAAATTGGAAATTAGGCCGTGTGTCCACCAAAGCGTTTGAGGCTAGTGTATTTTCCCAATTGTTCTCAATGGGAGCGCTGCATTTTTAAAACGCCAGGAGCTTAACGAATTGCTGAGCGTTTATTTCAAGCTGAAGCGCTGAACGCTCAGAGTTTTTACCGGTTCCAGAGAGTTGAAGATTGTTCATCTTTGGGTAAACCGCTGCGCTCATCACTGTCACTTTTTACCCAGCCATCTAATCACAGTGGAGGAGAGGGCGGGAAAAAAAGCTAAATTTTCTATTGGAAAGAAGTGGCCAAATATTAAAGATTAAGAGAATATTTTAATTGAATGTTGTTTGCAAGTATTAAAGAAGGATTAGATCTGCTGTAAAGTGTAACACACCAGGCCATTGGTGTCCTCTGCAGGCATTTGTTATAATATGTAATATATGTAAAGGATTGTTTATATTATGTATATTATATTATGTATTTTAACAATGTTGTTCTATAAAACCACAAGGATTACTTGCTTTTAATACTTTATATGAACCAAAATTTTTGCCTCATTATATGTATTTGTCATTTAAAGGCTTTTATACAAATAAATCAATTACTCGATTAATCGTCAAAATTATTGACTGCTTAATCAATTACCAAAATAATCGTTGCTGACAGCCCTGATATTTATCAATATTTTTTTATTGTAGTTAAAAAGCAGAAGTAATACATGACAAATTATCCCCGAATGTTGATTATTGAACATTTAAACATAAAATTAATCGATATTGGATGCGGCGGAAAAACAGTATTAGTCAATCTCTGTTCTTGTTTACATTGGGCAATAACATCAGAATTTTTTTTGTTGCAATTACACTCAAGTAATTTCTCCCTTCTTTGGTTGTATTTTATAAATGTTTTCTCCTTTCTATTGCTTCCAGTTGCTCTTATAGCAGTAAAATGCGGGGCATCCACAGGCAGCTGCATGTCTTTTATGTTTTGGAATTGATGTTGGAGTCTCACTGAGACTGGTGATTTACAGTAGAGGAAGCGATTGGCTCTTGAGCAGTTGAAGCCAAATTCGGGCTTCTTCCAAATTTCTTGCAACCGTCTGGGGAAGACCTTCCTGTTTCAACAGGACAGTGTCTCCTGCAGTCTGTCCCAGTGCCTGATGGGAAACCCTCCTAGAGGAGTGGAGGCAGTTCTAGCAGCATAGGGGGAGGGGCAACTACAAAATAAAGCGCATTTGATGAGCAGATGCGCGTGTAGTTTTGGCCATGCCTGGGTACCTCTTTTGTTCTGAGCATAATGCATATGTTAAGTTTAAAATAAAGGTTTTTGTTTTTATGTATATGGCTCTATGGTAACATTATTTTCACAAAAGTAGTGTAAACCTGACAGTGATTAGAGTTTTACTGAACACAAGCCCTGATACTTTTTTGCAGATAGATACTTCCTTCAGTATTTCAACATTTTAAATTCCAGATTTCCAGATGTCAATGCTAGCAAACATTATCATGTTGATCAAAAAATTTGAGCTAGTTGTCATGCTATGAGAAAAAATAGGGGTTGTTTGCAAAGTTATTATTGCTATTAAACTATAATGAAGGCGAGACGTGGCAGTGAAAAAGATATACACTATTGTTCAAAGTTTTACATTTTTAAGTCTCTTATGCAAAAATACAGTAAAAACAGTGATACTGTGAAATATAATTGTTTTCTATTTTAATATATTTTAATTTTTAAAATTTAATTTATTCCTGTGTTGGCAAAGCTGATTTCTCAGCAGTCATTATGCCAGTTTTTAGTGTCACGTGATCTGTCAGAAACCATTCTAATATGATTTGGTGTTCAAGAAACTTTTGTTATTATCAATGTTGAAAATATTTGTTTTGCTTAATGTTTCTGTGGAAACCATGCTACATTTGTTCAAGATTTTTTGATGAACAGAAAGTTAAAAAACAACAACAGCATTTATTTGAAATATAAATTATTTGTAATATTATAAAGGTCTTACTCTTTACTGTCACTTTTGATCAATTCAATTCATCCTTGCTGAACAAATGTATTAATTTCTAAAGAACATTTTTTAACCCATACTTTTGAACAGTAATGTACAAAATTAAACTAAAAAAGAGGTAATAAAAAAGCATTTATGAACAATTAAAACTAAACTTACAAATTAGAGATAAAAAGTAGTGACATTTAAAAACCTTTAAAACTTTAAAAACCTTTGGTTTGTACTGTTTGTGGAGCCTTGCTTTCCTCATCTAAAGCTTTTAAGTAGCATAAGATTTAAATGAAATATTTTTTAAAGTGTTTTAATTATAATGCTGTTATTGTTTCCATATGTCAGAAAGGAAAGTGATGTTATTAATACAATGGTTGTGCATGCTGAAAATGATGCTGATGATGTCATCATGTCCTCTTTTTCCTCTTGCAGCAAAAGATGTAAAGGTGGATCAGTGAGGAGCGACACTGAGCGACCTGTGCATCCACGCGAGCTCCCTGCCCTTCTTCAGCATGAATGGGGATATGCCTCATGTTCCTATCACCACTCTCGCTGGGATCGCAAGCCTCACCGACCGTAAGTCGTGCAAAAGTTTTGTAACTGAGCTTCTATAACACATCCAAAGCTTGCTTAAATTAATTATACACATTGTATCTATTAAAGATGCATTTAAAAATGTTAATTAAATAAATCATTTAATATTTATACCAAACTTGAAAGTAGTACTAAGACAGTGAATAGTGTTTGGTTGATCATGTGACTTCAACATTGTGGCAACCATAAGAGGGCGACCCTTCTGTAGAACAAAACGTATTTTTGTTGTCCACTGATATGAGTCATCATCTCATGTGAGTGTGCGTAATTTTAAAGACATTTATTCGAAAGTAGGGTTGCACATTATATCTGTTTTGCATCAATATCGCAATGTGCACGTCCGCAAAAGTCACATTGCAGGATGTGCTATGTCAAGCCGGGCTCTAGACTCATTCTTCCCACTGGTCACTCTGGTGCGACTAACTTTCTCAGTTGGCAGCACCGACTTACAATTTGGTCGCACCCTTGTTTTTATATTAATCATAATGACCTTGCATGATGATGAATCATTCTCTTGATTTCTATATGCTGGTTTTGCACTGATGTAAAGATTGATGTGACTAAAATCTTGATATTTGCAATCTGGACATTGCTTCAAACAAGCATAAATTTAAAAGAAAACATTACTTAAATATTATCACATATTACATATAGGGATGCGCGATATATCGGCAACATATCGTTATCGGACGATAAATGATTATTTTTGATGTTATCGGTCCGATAAGAAAGTTTGACCGATATAGTCAAGCCGATAGATAATGTATTATTTCCTTCGGCTAAGACAGACGCGCTGTCCACCATGATGGGTTTTGAATTGCTATAAATATGATTGGAATCACTTCGAAAAAAGAAAATACAGTTATGTGCAACATGTGCGGCGCAAGTCTAACATATAATCTACATAAAATGATAATACGGCGGTAAAAGAAAGTTGTGTTTCAGCGCGTTTGTTGAGGGAAGAGCCATGGAGTTACACCTTCATGACAAGCACAGTCAAGTTCGCGTGTGCATTCACAGCCTTTTGTGCCATTGTAAATTGTAATATATTTATTATTCTGTGTAGCCTATATAATCTCAAATAGGATGCGTTTGGTTGAGTTAATTAACGATGCAGTAAAGCACTTCATTGTACCGGTCTTTAGCTTCAGCGCGCGCATTTCAAACAGAAATACACAGCATTAATAACTACTGGGACTGTCCTGTACATAACACTGTAATGAGAATATTTTTGTTATAAAACGTTGTGAATTCTCTGGGTTTAGTTGTTGTGTTTCAGCACTCTGTTGTGGGAAGCATCCACAACGCATTCTGACCAGCAGTCAAATTCGCTTGTGCATTTGTGTCATTTTAAGCATATGTAAGTCGTAATATTAAGTTTTTGTAGTATAAACATCTGATTAATGTCATATAGGATGCGTTTCGTAAGTCAATAACCCGCAGTGCTTCATTGTACCGGTGATCATCTTCAGTTTCAATGCGCGCTCTCAAACAGGGGAAGAGCATCCACAGGAGTTATAGGCCTTCACCTGTGCGTGATTTTGTGCTAATATAAGTTGTAATATTATATTTATTTTGTATAAATATCTGATTGTTCTCATATAGGATGGGTTTAGTTGTTAATTTACCTTCTAAGCGCTTGTTTACGGTTGTTCGTTCATTCTCTCCAGCTTCAGCGCGCGCGCTCAAACAGCAACATTATTTAATAGACTAGACTAATATTAAAGATGTTTACTATTACTGTAATATTAAACATATTTTTTTGAAAAACACAGAAGCGTTATTTTTAATAACTAGCACTTTATTGTTCTCGTATCATTTCCATCAACAATATGGTTTGATTAAAACCATTTCCTTAATGTCCGTGCGGAGGCTATTTCATGTACGGCACTTGCATTCTGATTCTTTATTATGCAGCCTAAGTAATGCTGTCCAATAACTTGTTTGCATTATTTAGGTATATTATTTTTATTTTTTTAGGCAATAGAATTTTTGGTAACATTTTACAAATAAGATCTCATTTGTTAATGCATTAACTAACACGAACAAACAGAGAACAATAACCTTTGTTAATGTTAGTAATAAAATGTTTGTGTTTATTAACAGTCCATTCACAGTGCATTACCTAATGTTAACAGACACAACTTTGGATCTGAAAATGTTGAGATTAACATGCACTAAGATGAATAAATCCTGTTGAAGTATTGTTCATTCATTGTGGTTAACTAATGCTAACAAAATGAAACCTTATTGTAAAGTGTTACCATTTTTTTTTTAATAAAGTAAGTTGGCCAAAGGAGTGTAAAATTAATTTGAAAAGGTAAGGAATCTTACACTGGTTCAAATAGGCTACTGTAGTGTATAGGTTTGATTTATGTTGAAGTGTTTGGGACATGGCTTTTAATGGTGAGCCTTTTTTTTTGTTATCAGGCTCTCAAAGTGTAGATTTATCTGCCAATATATCGGTTATCGGCTTTCAAATACAAAGAATTATCGGTCATCGGCCAAAATGTTCATATCGGTGCATCCCTAATTACATATATAACAAAAGTATTATTGCCATGGGTGTTATTATTTTATATAATAGTAATACTTCCATGACAACGCGTCATGCCCGTCATATCACTCACTGCAGCCACAACAGTGCAGATCTGCTTTTTTGTTTTTTCATTTTTAATTCAAAATATTCAAAAACTATGTAATCAACTACCTGATATTCCGATTCTCAGATACATGTAATTGAATGTGTTTTGTTGTTGAAAAAATAGAACGATCATGTTAGTTGATCTATAATGCGTGATGAGCGTCGCCATGTTAGTTTGCGCCGAAGTTCAGAGAATCAGAGCTGTCAGATTTACAACACGTCAATTCATACAGAAATACTTGAAAGTAAGTAAATTCTCCTGAAATACTTGAAAGTAAGTGGCTGGTAAAGTGGGAGAAAAATATAGTAAACGTTATAGTTACTTACACAATGTGTATCTGATATAAATATATCACATCGTTAATGGATTGTTATTGCCGCTTCCATAGACATCACTGTGTATTTTACAAACTATAAATGTATTGTTTTGCTAGTACTTGTGTATTTAAATGTGTCTCTGGCTCAGTGCCAGCCAAAGCGCGAAAGCATTGTGCACTTGTACTAGGGAGGGTGAGGAAATGTTCCCACCGGTTAATCGACATATGACAACACCGGTAATACCATCATCGGCGGGGGCTTTTAAATAGCTAATTCTTAACCAAAAGTTGGCCATGGACATCCGGACTGAGGGAGACGGACTTGATAAAGCTTGTAATTTTCTCACCCAAACCACTGCCGCCTGCTGCTTCTTCTACTGATTGCTTTTAGAGGGAAAAGCGTATATCGTGCAACACTATTTCAAACCCATAAGACCTTTGTTCATCTTCGGAACAAAAATTTAAGATATTTTTGATCAAGTCGGCGAGCTCTCTGATCCCTCCATAGACAGCAGTTGAATTACCACTTTCAAGGCCTAGAGAGTAGGGCTGGGCGATAAAACGATAACGATATGTATCGCGATAGACGCGTAATCGATATCAATAAAAAATGCGTTCGATAAAACGTTCTATAATTTTTTTTTTCTTCGCCGGAAGAAACCAGAGGTTGCAAAGCAAGTTTGGTTGCATGAACAAAAGCACTCGCTCTCTGGTAACCAAGCAACGTAGGGAGTAACAGGCTAACAGCCAATCATGTAACTGTATCCTGTTTGGTTGCACCATATCGTGTTGGATTAACTCTTCAGTAACAGAACCGGCGTGGAGTGATAAGTGGAAAATGAGTGCCGCAGCGAGTGAGGAAATTGTTGATAAAACAGGAAAACAAGTCAGCTCGCCAGTATGGCAGTTTTTGGGATTTTATAAGCCTGACCGTAGTCAGTCCAATGTTGTCTGCAAGACTGTCGTCCCCACCAAGACTGGTAATACCACAAACTTGTTTTACCAGCCTTGTTATACTTTCGTCTGGCTCCGCAGCGCGAGCCTCCGCTGGCAGCGCACGCGCACCTCGTTCGTTTGGGGATGTGTTTATACTCAACGCGCACGCCGTTGTGCTATTCTTGACTTTGGCTGAATCCGAAATTGCCCCCTAAACCCTTAATCACTATTCCCTACTTTAGCCCACTAATACAGTTCACTTGAAGGAGTGAATGACAACGAGTGAGTGAATTCGGACAGGACGCTGTGTGTACATCAGCTGTACACTCGTTATTGCGGTGCAAAGTGGGATAGAATGAGTGCACTCGATAACGTCCACTATAGTTTCGGACACCACTACAAATGCCTGTCCCCTCAAATAGCGCACTATTTAAGGGTATAGGGGGCGATTTCAGATTCAGCCTTTGAAACTACATGGAGAGGTA
The DNA here is from genome assembly GCF_949357685.1 of Gobio gobio. Classification (NCBI taxonomy): domain Eukaryota; kingdom Metazoa; phylum Chordata; class Actinopteri; order Cypriniformes; family Gobionidae; genus Gobio; species Gobio gobio. The sequence goes on along the minus strand of NC_137118.1, from coordinate 33,810,868 downwards.
ATGTTACTTTATTTTATTACTCTGCATCAGTGCCTTTTATGACAAAGTATAACAGTTACAAAGAAATAACGGAGGCACTGCACCTTAATGTTAAGAGATAATTGTTAAGTGTTCATTGTGATTTTAGACTTGTGTTTATATTTAAATTATTTGAGTTCTTTCCATGGTTGTGTCGACATTGATTAGTAAAGTTAAATAAGGCGATCTGGCGCTGGAATGCGTTTGTGAAATCATGCAGAGCTCGTGGCCGCTGTTTTCAGTAGCGGTGGCTCGAGCAATCGATTGCTGTTGCGGAGACTTCATTCACGAAATGTACCCTAATGTGTCCTTGTTCTTGATATGCAATCACTGATTAACATCTTTGGTTTTAATGCGAAAATAAATAAACTATACTCAGCGGATCTATGTATTTATTTACTACCATAAAGAATCGCTGGACTGCAAAATATTGTGTTATAGCAGACGTAAGGAACTCATCCAATTTCTGGACACACACACACTCCTATCGCAGATTTTTTTATTTATTTATTGACCTGAGGGAAGGGTTCTGACAGACCAATCACAGCGCTTGCGGTCCGCGTAGAATTGACGCGTTGTTACATTTTTGGAGAGGTGCGCGTCAGGGTACGGCGTAGGGTACGGGGTATCCAACGTGTCTATGCGTAGGGTACGCCGTACCCTCTGCGTGCACTCGACGCAGAAGTATAAATTGGCCTTTAGGCGACGCTGTTGCAATGTAATTTTTTGCCAATATCTTGCAGCCCTAATCAAAAGGACTGATTTCTTTTTGCGTATGAAAATGACTTGGTGTACCTTCAGAAGTCAGCATAAATATTCATCCAAACGGTATATACGGATGAATGCCTTCTTTTGATTGGCTATTGAAGATGTTGATTAAATGTCTGTTCGTACCTTTCAAATCGATTGGACTTGATTTGTAAAGGCAATAATTTCTTTGTGCCTGAATCGAAATAGGAAGTCCCGAAGAATTGTCTGAAATATTTAATGCCTCCTGTTGTGATAAGGAATAACTCATGTTTTTGTTTTTGTTTATTTCTTAGTGTTAAATCAGCTGCCTCTCCCCTCCCCTCTTCCTGCCACCACCACTAAGAGCCTGCTGTATAATGGGAGGATCGCAGAGGATGTCAGCTGTCTGCTGTCCCGGCGGGACGACACTCTTGTGTCCCAGCTGGCTCACAGCCTCAACCAGGTGTCCACCGAGCACATGTGGGTATCTCACCTCTGCCTCACCAAATGTGTTTATCTTACATAATATGTGAAATATCTGTGTGGCTCATTCCGTCTTTGTAATTCTGCATGCAGAGAGCTGAAGGACAACTTGGGCAGTGATGACCCGGAAGGAGATGTGCCTCTACTGCTACAGACGGTGCTGTCTAGGAACCCCAATGTCTTCAGGGAGAAAAGTACGCCCACCCGATACGGGGTTCAGGGCGGTAAGGAGATACTGCAGAAATAAAGCTGTTTAGTCTGGGCATGCTTTTACTCTGTGGCCTCTGTTTGAGCTCCCTGGATTCAAAATCCCATTTTCCTAGTTTCCAGACTGTAATTAGTATTAATTACTGGTAACATTAATTAGAATTTTAGATACATGAAATCAAATGCATTTGAAACTGCCATTATGTAATCTTTTTACATTTGGCTCTATGCATGCACTACCGTTTTAAAAGTTTAGTGTTGGTAAGATTTTTTAAAAGCAGTCTCTTATGGTCACCTAATGCTGCAACCTGGGGTCATTAGTATAACCCCCTACGACGAGGCAAAGCTGGACGCTCTTGCTGAGTTCGAAAGGATTGAGAGGGATACTACTAACACACACAGTTAAATCTCATATCTCACGTTAATCTTGAGTACTTAAAGAGTAGTATTGCATCCTTCATATCTCCGGAGTCTTTAGTTTTATCCGAAATATAAATGACACATATGCTGTAGCCAAGCTCGTAGAGGTGTGCAGAGCGCGGAGCTAAAAAGTCACAAGTACACACACAATACATCATGGCATTATCCCTGATAAAGATAAAAATCTTACTGACAGCAAACTTTTAAACTGTAGTGTACAAGATCACAAAATGTAACTGTAGATCACAAAATGTAAGTTTATTTTAATGCTGACCAAGATAAAACTAATCTTATTTGTTCTAGTTCTAGTCAGATAGTATGGCAAACATTAGCTTGAATTGCCATGCCATTTACCACATGAAGTCAATATTTTTAACCATGGTTTGTTGACTCTTTATTTTGTGCTTTAAAGGTTTAATGCAACAGCCAATGATACCACCGTACAAGATGCCTCCGAATTCCATGCATGGAAGTCCGGCGTCAAACTACCAGCAAACCACTATCACTCCGAGCCCTCCCAGGTACTGTTCCAGTTTCCTTTTTATTTGGGTTAGATCGGTAAACGTTACCATTTTAACTGCAATTCGTGTGAATAAAGAACTTAAAGTATGCAGATCCATTTTCAGCCTGTATACTGACCATTTCAACTGTTACTCAACAGCCGATATGTTCAACCTCAGCCGGGTTCTGGTACCAGGTACATTCCCCAGCAGAACAGCCCAGTGCCCAGCCCGTATGCACCACAGAGCCCCGCAGGCTACATGCAGTACAGCCACCCACCCAGCTACCCTCAGCACCAACAGATCCAGCAAGGTGAGTCCATGATCTCCTCTCTGACGAAAACTTCGGATTGGAAGAGGATTGTCTCCATTTTCAGTGTCTGTAGTCTTAAAACGCCTCAAGGCTCTAGAAAAAGTATTTTTTATATGATTTGCTACTAGTGAATCTTATTTTATCCAGCCTCTTGCTAAATTAAACAAAACCATCCCTGGCTGTTAAAATAAAAAAATTAAATATGTGTTTACTTTCTTAATGCATGTTCCTGGTCTTATTTCAAACGATTAATCAGTGAAGATTGATCACAAAAAATGATTTTGTGAGTTGCAGTGTCTGTATCCAGTCCAATAGTTCCTGGTGCAATGAGAAACATTCATGACAACAAGGTCTCTGGTCAAGTGTCTGGCAACTCCAACCACAATGCGAGGCATTGCTCCAGCGACGAGTACATCAGCATCGTCCAGAGACTCGGAAGTGATGTGAGTGCTTGCCAACAGAAGGTTTTATAACCCTAAAAATATTTCTGTCTCAAATTAATTTTTCTTAATTCAATTGGGCCTGGATTGGCACATTTTTCAACCCATGTGGTCTGTGTTTTCACAGGAGAGTGACCCTGCAATGAGAAATGCCTCCTTTTCTGTACGCTCCGTCTGCTCTCCTGCTGGAAGTGAAGGGACTCCGAAAGGTGGATTGCATCTCCATTTTTGTACATACACTATTTTTTAACTCTTAGGCTTCTCCTTCCACCCCATTGGTCTCTTTTCACATTGTATTTTGTAGGGCTGGACCAGAATATTCTAATATTCGTTCGATGGGTTGGTATTCGATTTTCAAATTTGTGATTCGAATATTCGTTGTTGTTGTTTTTTTGTGAACACCTGGCATCCCGCTCAAAACGGCTCTCATTCGCGCTTGCATATGTTTACACTAAAAAATCACTATAAAATACAATTCTTTTTTTCAATTATCTTATAGCCAAGCCATTTTAATAGCCTCGTTATACTTAATAAATATATTTGCTTCTTCTTAGTGTTCAGTGCACCAGAGCGCACAACTGCACAAGCTTATTTGGCAGAAGCCATGTCTGAGCTTGCATTTTGGGTTAAACTGCGTTCGTTTGACATTGTGGAAAATAGAATAATATAATCAAAATGTATTATCCTTTTTATACGTTAGGGATGTGACGGTGAAAAAATGTTCCCTCAGCGTTTCCCTCAATGCTGTGCTTGTGCGCTGAGCGGCTGAACGCATGCAGCTCTGCGCCGCGTTTACTTTCGGTTTGCCAATTCAGGGGCGGGTTGCTTGAATTGTGGGTTCATTAGCTATTATTCTAAAATGAAAAACATAGCAACAAAACAGTACAATGACAAACTCCCTTAAGTAGGTGCTTTTACATCGCTTTAAAACCAAATATTCCGCGATCATCTTGTAATTTAGCTCCTCGCTCTCGTGTAGAATATGATCTGACTGCTGCTGCTGATGTGCTGAGACGGCCGTTAGTTTGGCTCGAGTGGCACGTTCAGTTTTTTAATTGTAGTTAGTCTTAGACCCTAGCCTGGCCGTGTTCTACAGCTTACCAAAACTATCGGCCCGAGTCCCGTGATTTTTTATTTTTTATTTTATTTTCTTTATCCTCCCTGTTAGGCCTACACATCGTTGCAGCCATTAAAATAGTTCAGTTTTGTTTTTAATGTCAAAGTAGTTATATTTTGTTTCGTTTCTTTATTAAGTTAATTTAGAAAAATGTTTAAAGCATTTTTTTGTTTGTTAAATTAAAGTTTTAGTTGTTTTAAAGTAATGACCAAGCGGACAGCAGCTGACAGTGAGTTAACTGCATGTTGGATCAATTTAGCCTCTCAAATCAACACTGGACTTGTCTTACTTGTAATGAAATCCATAGATATAAAACACTTCAAGCATCACAATGTTGGTTTAAACATTTAGCCTACTATCACCACCACCACAGTAAAAAGGCATTTTTGACAAGCTGAGGCTGATGCTGCTCGCAACGGCGCAAATGAAACAAATAAAATGAAGTGACGTGACGGGTTTTTTTAATTAATTAATTAATTTTTTATTTAATTTGTTTTTTTATTTTAGTGCCATATAGAACCTTTTTTTTTTATTAAACATTCCTCCCTATTACACATTGTTGCAGCCATTAAAATAGTTCAGTTTTGTTTTTAATGTCAAAGTAGTTATATTTCGTTTTGTTTCTTTATTAAGTTAATTTTAGAAAAATGTTTAAAGCATTTTTTTGATTGTTAAATTAAAGTTTTTTTTTTTTTAAGTAACGACCAAGCGGACTGAGTGAGTTAACAACACATGTTTGATCCATTTATCCTCTTAAAGGTGAACTATGTAGGATTTTTGCAGTAAAACATCCAGAAATCACTAGGCCAGTGTTATATATTTTGTTCAGTTGAGTACTTAGAATATCCCAAATGTTTTCAACTATTTGTAAATCGTGAGAAAATTGCTATTTTAACCAAGGAGCCGGGACGTGTGAGCTATGCGTGTGAGGGAGTCGCCTGTCGATTGCGTCATATCTGCGTCACCCTCGGTCTCCGGTTTTATTCAGTGAAACACTTTACTCTCACTGCATTGTGAACAAGTGTCATAGCAGCCGCCGAGCGAACGTCATAACTTCCTTTTCAACACACTCAGATATATCTAATACGATAAACAGAGCTGCGTTACCTCACGCTCAGCACTGGAGAAGAGGAAGTGCCGCCGGCAACCGTGTCATAATAAAAGTCCCGACAGCGACTATGCCATAATAACAGTCCCGCTCTTCAATCGCTCCTGCGGCCTTGCTCAGCTCCACAACACTCGGTCCTGCTCTGCTTCAGACTACAGTAATGTTAATAATCGCATCCATGAACATGATTTCTGCCCGAGTCCTATCCTGACTGTTTCCCACCGGCTGTGAGGTGAAGACCACATTTCCCGAGATTCTGCGCTCAAACGTGGCGTCATCAAACTACGCCTTTGTTTTGAACAGGCGACCTCTAGTGGACGGAAAAGTTACATAGTGTAGCTTTAAATCAACACTTAACTTGTCTTGCTTATAATAAGTTTTTTTTTTTTTGAGGAAACTTGTTCAAAAAGAAATAAATAAAAATTAGGCAGGTTGTCTTAACTTAGCTACACCTCTCCGCAAAATTAATATAAATCCGATCTTCAATTCTTGCGCTATATGCACATTTAACGGAGTTCATGTCAACGAAAGCAACAGATATGAGCTGCATTATAGGCTATTCATCAGCTCATTTCAAGATCAAAGACCGTAATATCAGAACGAGTGACCTAAGCACTGTAAGAGCATTGAGTCTCATTAATGAAGATGATTGTGTTTTTGAGCATCTAAGAGGTTCGGCAGTTTGCGTGTTGGCTTGCTTTACTCATTTGCGGCGATACTCTAAACACTGTGAGCCATCTTGACAGTCGTGTTGTCATAGTCTCATGTTGTTTCCACCAGCGCTGCACACCTCATTGTTTCTTTTAATTAATGAATGTCTAAAATATAAAATGAAGGAAAAAGCCTGCGTTTGAGGTATGACGTGAAAATTGGCCCGAAGCCCGGCCCTATGGGCAGAAATAGGGGCTCTTAGTCTGTTCTATAACTGAACAGAATTATTTTTACTAGCTACTATAATATATCAAAACTGGGACGTAACAGATCTGTGTGTTTTGTATCACTAGTTCATTGCCCGTTCGCGGAGCATAAAAGCCCTGCCCGCGTGAGGCGCGCCGCTTCTCCAGATTCCAGCCTTTATTAGAGAGAAGGATATGTTCAGCTCCTTCCCTCCGAAGCTTCGAATATTCGATGTTGATCACTACCAAAGCTTCGAAGCTCAAAAAATGGTATTCGGACCAGCCCTAGTATTTTGGGTACATTTTGCGTCATTGTGTTTACTAGCGGCAGCTGTGTACCACAGTAAGTAGGTAACAACTCAGGGTGAGATATTGTAATAAATTATCCATATTATTGTCATTTTGAATGTACACATTTTACACTCTTGTGCTTGTCTGTCGTGGATGTATAGCATAAGTATCCTTTCTGTTCTCCAAAGACAATATATTCAGAGACAAGCAGCTGTGAGAAATAATACCATCCGCCTGTTAAGTAGTGATGTAAGGAATACTGTGTCTGGGTTCAAGCCTCTACTCATTTCAGTTAAGAACAGTTGTTTATGAGCACTATTAATTTATAGAACAAACTAATATGTACACTACAGTCTCTGGGCATGCTGTGTCCCAGACAACGATATTTTAAAGGGCTAGTTCACCCAAAAATAAAAATTCTGTCATCATTTACTCACCCTCATGTTGTTCCAAACCTGTAAGACTTTCATACATTTTTGGAACACAAATAAAGATAATTTTAGTAGTTCTTTGTACCACAAAGTTCATAAAGAGGTCGTAAAGCTAATCCATATGAATTTAGCCGTTTAGTCCAAATTTTTTGAAGAGACGGGTTTACCATGAACAGATTGAATTTGTACTTTTTTTCACATATAAACATTGATCAGTGAACATAAACAGAAGCTCAACCAAACCTGCTTGACAAACCTCATTGGTTCTTGCCGAAGCTCAAACGGGCTGCCTAAAAGCCTGTACACACCGTACAGGTGTGTACAGCTTATCGCCAGCGTTTTTCGTGACTTTTTTCGGCGCGTCTTGTGCCATGTGCCAAGTGAACGTGCACATTCAGTAGATAGTTCTCCCAGTACACAAGATGGTGCTGCGGCACTTTAAGCTTCTTACATTCGCTTGTCACACAGAAGAAGAAGAGAGACAGTATTTACGTGCTTGCCAAAACCACAGATATGTAATGTCTATGGACAAAACCATTCACACTCTTTTTGCTAACTGGCAGGCAGCATTATCAGCTCATTTTCTTCTTTGTCTACTTACTACTTCTTCGTCGTATCAATGTGTGCTCGGCAAGACCGTTTTGTGCTTGAGCGCCACCAAGTCGTGTTTTACTGTCACTTCAGCAGCTCCAGGCACGTGAACAAAAGCGCTGATCTTATTGGTTGGCCAGTTTTTAACGCACCGCGTCAAAATAAAAAAAACGAACCCGAGGCGTTTTTTTTAAAAATGACGCTTTTACGTCTGGCGTTTTACGCGTCTGTGTGCACACTCACATTGGTGCCCATTGTTTAGTCACGAGGCGTTAAACGCCCGCGAAAATCGTCCCGGTGTGAACAGGCCTTAACACACAAGAACAAACCTCATTGGTTCTTGCACGTTAACCAAGCATGCTTGAGTGTCCGTTTACCATAACTGATGTGAGTTGTTGAATATATATATGTGAATAAAAGCTCAAATTAAATCTGTATCGGTGTATAAAGCAATTGTGTCTTCAGAAAATCACTCAATTCATATGGATTTGTTTTACAATCTCTTTATGAACTTTTTGAAGCATCAAAGTGGTAGTTGCGTAGCTATCATTTGAGGGAAAGCTTTTGGGATTTGATTGAGCGTGATGTGATGTGTGACTTAACAAGTGGATAGTGAGTGTGACCGAGGGTGTGCAAAGATGCAAAAATTGCACCGCGCCAAAAAACACTGACAAACTGGTTTACACCAAAACATTTACACTGAAGTATTTTTTCTTTGTTGTTTAAATTTCAGTTGTATCTCGGCCACCTTTGATTCTTCAGTCTCCTCCACCCTACACCTCCCCAAGAGATGCTGCTTCTGACCTCCTGTTGGACTCGCCTGAACGGAAAAAGAAACAGAAAAAGTTAATGAAAGAGGAGGGAGGTAAAGGTGCCATGTATGACATTGTCAGCTCGCCCACTAAAGACTCCACAAAGCTAACGATAAAGTTGTCTCGAGTGAAGTCGTCTGAGACGGAGCAGTCAGCTGAGCCGTTGTCGGCACTAGAGCATGGCTCAGACGCTGAGAACGAGCTATCGTGCAATAGCTTACCATACCATCGGAACCCCCAGGAACGGCTCTCCGCCGGCCAGTGTCTTTCGGGGGAGCAGTCGGCCTACCAGCAGGTTCCTGTATTACAGAACACTGGGGCACTTGCAGCCAAGCAACCTGGGGTCGTTAGTGGAACCCCCTACGACGAGGCAGAGCTGGACGCTCTTGCTGAGATCGAAAGGATTGAGAGGGAATCTGCTATAGAACGAGAACGCTGCTCTAAGGAAGTTCAAGATAAAGGTTGTTTATTTTCCTTTTATCACTTGACGTGCATGCTTTTAATTGATAAATCTAAATGCATTCATCTGTATGGAAGTTTTTATTAGTGGTGTTTGTAAAGGTGTAAAGGTGTAGCAACAATCAGAAACACAACTGTTAACAGCAAGTAACACCTTAGGCCACGTGTCCACCAAAGCGTTTTTTCCCCCTGAGGCTAGCGTATTTTTTTTTTTTTCTCAATTGCTCTCAATGGTCGTTTTTACAGCCGCAGAGAGAATGTTAAACTTTGGATAAAACGCAGCGCTCATCACATTTTACTCAGCCGCCAATCACAGTGGCGAATACCACATTGACCAACCGTCACATCCTGCTTGTACAGCGGCAACAGACGACAAGAAGCACAACAAGGAAATAAATAGTGACGAGGCAAATACTTTACATTGCATTGACCATTTTTATATTCAGAAGCAAACAGTCTGCGAAATAAGATACTCCTAACACTTCCGCAGATATTCCATGTCATAGCAACCAAACCGTCTCAACTGAAATAAATGCTGCACTGCTTCAGTGCGCTTAAGCGCTCACAGCTAGTTGTTTTCAGAAGAGTGCTGGCGTTTTCAGCTGGCTAAACTTTGGTGGTCACATGGCCTTAATAAAGCAGTTCCCTGGCAACCACCCAGAACATCTTAGCAACCACACAGTAATATAGTAACGTCTTACCTTAGCAACTGCCAAGCAGCACCCTAGCAACCACCCAGAACATTCCAGCAACCACACTGTAATATAGTAACACCTTACTTTAACATCGGCAAAGCAGTTGCCCTGACAATCACCCAGAAGTTGTTAGCAACGTGCTAGTAACCAATCAGAACACATTAGCAACAATGACAATGACCCAGAACATCCTAGCAATTCCGTAGTAGCACCTCACTTGGCAACGGCAAAGCAGTGCCATGGCAAGCATCTTGAACATCCTAGCAAACACAGAATAACATGCTAGCAACCATTCAGAGCACCTTAGGAACCACAAAGTAGGGCCCTGGTAACTACCCAGAACATCCTAATGACAGCAAATTGACATGTTATTAACCAAACTGCTTAACCACATAGCAGTGCACTTGGAACTACATAGTAACATACTAATAACCATTCAGAATAACTTAACATCTGCATTTGCAGTGCCCTGGAAACTACAGAAACCCCTAGCATTGAGCCAGCGAATTTTGCACTGGCAAACACCACTCAAAATTATTGATGAAAGTGTCGATGTACACTGTTTCTTACATGTGTGATTGTAACTCTACAGATAAACCTCTGAAGAAGAGAAAGCAGGATTCGTACCCTCAGGAACCAGGAGCTGCTGGCACCGCGGGAGCTTCTGGAACACCTGGCGTGGGTGGTGGATGCAATGCTGGGAACAAATTGGTACCTCAAGAGGCTTGCGCTGCTAGCAATGGAGCCAGTCGGCCGGCCTTGATGGTCAGTATTGACCTGCAGCAAGCAGGCAGGGTGGAAGGGCCAGTGGACTCCTGTCCTGTCCCTGCAACAGAGGCCCAGCGCTGGCCAGAGGAAGGCTCTGAATCCACCGGGGTCTTGAGACTCAAATCAAAGACAGATGGAGAGATGCAGAAGACAGTAGACGGTCGGCCAGAGGTCATCAAGCAACGAGTGGAAACCACACCACAGAAAACCGCTTCAGATGGACGACCAGAGACACCCAAACACAAGCATGAGAACCGCCGGGAAATCTCAAACAAAGCGAGTTCGGAAAAGAGATCGGATCTCTCCAAGCACAGACATGACGGTAAGGCTGACAAAGTGAGGCCTGAGGGAAAAGGTCACGAAACTTCCCGAAAACACGAAGGACGATTGGAGTCAACTCGAGAGAGCAAAGAGGAACGGCACAGAGATCGAGACAGTGAAGGCTCTAAAGTCCGTCGAGCAGACACATCTAAATCCAACCGGGTAGAGCAGGAAAAAGATGGGGGCAAGGAGCGGGAGAAAGATCAAGATAAGGAACTGGAAAAAGATCGGAACAAGGAGCTGGAGAAAGATCGGGACAAGGAGAGAGAGAGAGTGCGGAACAAAGTGCGGGAGAAAGATCGGAACAAGGACCTGGAGAAAGATCGGAACAAGGACCTGGAGAAAGACCGGAACAAGGACCTGGAGAAAGATCGGAACAAGGACCTGGAGAAAGATCGCAACAAGGACCTGGAGAAAGATCGCAACAAGGACCTGGAGAAAGATCGCAACAAGGACCTGGAGAAAGATCGGAACAAGGACCTGGAGAAAGATCGGAACAAGGACCTGGAGAAAGATCGGAACAAGGACCTGGAGAAAGATCGGAACAAGGACCTGGAGAAAGATCGGAACAAGGACCTGGAGAAAGATCGGAACAAGGTCCTGGAGAAAGATCGGAACAAGGTCCTGGAGAAAGATCGGAACAAGGTCCTGGAGAAAGATCGGAACAAGGTTCTGGAGAAAGATCGGAACAAGGTCCTGGAGAAAGATCGGAACAAGGTCCTGGAGAAAGATCGGAACAAGGTCCTGGAGAAAGATCGGAACAAGGACCTGGAGAAAGATCGGGACAAGGACCTGGAGAAAGATCCGGACAAGGAGCTGGAGAAAGATCGGGACAAGGACCGAGAAAAAGTTCGGGACAAGGTGCGGGAGAAAGATCGGGACAAGGTGCGGGAGAAAGATCGGGGCAAGGTCCGGGAGAAAGATCGGGACAAGGTGCGGGAGAAAGATCGGGACAAGGTGCGGGAGAAAGATCGGGACAAGGAACGGGTGAAAGATCGGGGCAGGGAACGAGAGAAAGATCAGGACAAGGAACTGGAGAAAGATCGGGACAAGGAACGGGAGAAAGATCGGGATAAGGTTCGGGACAGGGATAGAGACCAAGAAAAGAAACGCCACACAGAATCAACAGAGCACCGGGACAAACGTTCCCCTGAGCAGCGTTCGCGCCCTGACAGTCCTCGAGTAAAACAGGAACCCCGTAGTGGAGCAGAATCCAGAACAAAACCTGAGCGGTCAGTCCACAAAACTTCCAACAATAAAGATGAGAAACGGAATGGCGACAACAAGAACCGACTCGATGGACAAAAGCCTCCATCCTCAGACAGTAAAACCGCAGAATTTCCCAACTACCTGCTGGGGGGCAAATCAGGTGCATTAAAGAATTTTGTCATTCCCAAGTTAAAACGGGACAAAGATGGTAATGTTATGCAGGAAGTGCGAAGAGAGCTGTTTTCCGAGCCATGTGTGAAATTAGAAAAATTGGACCTGGTAGAGGACCTTAATAAGGGTGCCAAACCTGTTGTGGTTCTGAAGAAACTTTCCATTGATGAGGTCCATAAGTTGATCAGTAATTCGCGCAGCTCTAAATCAAGCAAGAGCAAGTCGTCTTATGGCAAATCATTCGGAGGTAGGTCCCTGTGACCATTGTTTTCTTGCTTATTCATGACCGGAGAGTGTTTAGTTCATTGTACACAGATTTGACTGACTGTCTGAATATGCATTTGAAGAGTTTGAGTTGCCCTCAAATTTGATGATTTAATGTTGATGGAACTTCGTCATGTCCTGCCAGAAATGGATTCCCGTATGCCACTGTGTGAGAGGGTGAAAATGAATAAACGCAGACGCAGCGCCACTAATGAGAAGCCCAAGTATGCCGAAGTCAGCTCAGATGATGACAGCAGCTCTGTAGAACGTAAGTAAATATGCTAAATCTAATGCCATTTACTAGGGATGAAACGATTACCGGTTTCATGATAAACCACAATAAAATTTAGTGATGGTTAGTAATAACGTTTAAAATTTAACTATCATTAAAACCGCGTGTGATTAGCACCGCTGTTTTTTGAATGAGAAGAAATGGCAGAAGGCAGTGACAGCACTTGGGGGATTATTCAGACTTCTAAAAGGACCAAATCTGAGGTGTGGTCATATTTTGGCTTTTACAAAAGTCCTGAAGGGAACTTAATCGAAGATGGTCACCCTGTCTGCAGAACATGCCAGAAGAAAGTCACTGTAATACGGGGAAACACTTCAAATCTGCGAACCCAAGGCAAGTGGACTTTGACCTCACCAAAACGCAAATAATAACGGGAAGCGAACGAACAAATTCAGACAAGACTAAGTTGACATTTAAGGGATAATCAGGGCTTGACATTAACAACCGCCATTTGCGGGTGTAATGTTATTTCGGCTGCACACTGTGCACTCTGTTGCTCTGACTCGCTGAAATCTGCACTCAAAACGTACGATGTACGCAGGAGATTCACTCATCATACCGTGGTTGACTGTTTCTGTTCTATTTCAGCAGCGAAAATAGTTTCAAACAAACACAGCAGAACCACAGCGCATCTGATATGACTGGCATAAAGTTGGCGAATTTAGGGACCGTCTCTAAAGTTACATACAACATTGGTAACGTTAAAAGCGTTTCTGACTTCAATAGCCTTTGAAGAAAATGACAGTCATAAAACTGACTGTAAAGTGTTCATCTAGGTGTCAGGTATGATGCACACCTTTTGATATTTAATAAAATAAACAGTCAAATCATGAAAATATGGATATGCATTATTTCACTAGGATACTGTTTGGGCTCTTACACAAAATATGCTAGATTTAAATGCATCATAGCTGAACACTGATGAGAATATTGCTTGAGAATATATTTACAGAGATAATATTAGAGATTATATTTACACCAAATTATTATTAAGCAAGCGTTGCTCTTGACGACGGCCATTATAATGAAGTAAATCCCACAGAATAGAATCTAGGTTTAAAAAGTGCAAAGAGCTGCTTTTATTTATTTGTTGTTTGTTGATTTTCAAATATAAAACTTGTTGAAATGTTTTAAGTGCGTGCATATGTTCTTTTTGAACACTTTCATCTCATTTGAACAAAACCTTGATAATATTGATAACCGTGATTATTTGGGTCACTATAATCGTGATGTGAAATTTCCATACCGTTTCATCCCTACCGTTTACACACTTAAGCCTGCTTAAGCTGGGCTCACACTACAGGAGTTTTAGGCCGATTTATCCACGATTTTCCTCTCCTGAGAATCGGACAAAAAATCTTGTCAAGGACCTTGATCGGTTCCGATGTTCGGTGCAAATTATCTGGTAATGTGAGGCGTTCATAGATTGAATCTTGCACCTCCCAATCTGATCTCACACAAATCGGGGCTCCCCGATTATATCAGAGATGTTTGATATTTAGAATTTTAAATCGAGATGATTATGTCAGTTCTTTCACAATAGTGAATCAGAGCACTTTTGAAATTGCGACCGCGAAACAAGCTGCTGTGTGCGGGTCCGTTGTACAGCGGAGATGGCGTGTGGAGTGTTGCAATAACACGTCTATTTGTGTAACGTGTCTTCGAAAACATTGCAAACGTATGGACAAAGGGTGAAATCTGAGGAGAAATCACCTTGGCTTTGAACATACCGGGTGAGTGTAGAAGGCTGCTAGCAAATGTAAACATTACCTGTTGAGACAATGACGATCTGCTACGTACATGTTTACATCTGCTTCCCCATGAGATCACGTGAGGTCCTCGTCCCTGGCATGATAATCTTAATATCATCTTGTAGTGGGTGATGCGCAAACATTTTAAAATCTTGTAGTGTGTGCATTTTTGAGATTTGAGAGAGTAAAATCTGTGAAGATTCTCCTTATGTGAGTGCTGCCTCCAGATTTGACTATAAAACTCCTCTAGTCTGAGCCCAGCTTTAGAAATCAGGGTTTTATCATTATTGTTTGTGGTTCACATGAACTCTGTTTGTCTGGCTGACGCAATTGTTCTTCTGAATTATAATATCGTCTCGGCTTAATTGTTTGCGTTGGGAAGTTTGTAGATATTATAGCTCTATGTATTTCCATTGAAATGTTCTTCCTTCCTGGATTTTAGTGGCCCCAAAGCGGTCGAAAAAGGACCGAGACAGAACGTGGGAATTTGAAGAAAAGGAACGGAGGGGTTCTGGAGATCACCGGCGGAGTGGTGGTCACCACGACAGTCGGAGAAGTTCAGGCAGTCGATACAGAGAATGCAGCTCTGGGGACTCTGATGAAGATTCGCCCCCTCCCAGCCTGACTGACCGTAAGTGACCAGTTAGATGCAATAGCATTTATTGTGTTTGTAATGTTGGAAGTTTTGTTGCTCAAATGGTTTAAAGTTTGGAAATCGAATAACTCTGACCACTGACATCTTTCAAAACCAGTTGCCAGAAAGTTGAAGAAGGAAAAGCAGAAAAAGAGGAAAGCCTACGAGCCCAAACTGACTCAGGACGGTATGTTCACAGTTTGTAATGAGCTATAAACGATCTGAGATGCTAAGATCTTAAGTAATCCACCTTTTGCTTCTCAGAAATGATGGACTCTTCCACGTTTAAGAGATTTTCCACCAGTGTTGACAACATTCTTGAAAACCTTGAAGATGTGGACTTGACATCATTAGGTAAATGTGCAAATTTGGAGAAATTATTACATTTGACATTGAAAGTTGAAATTTTGTTGTACTGGAATGCTTCTACAAGTTTGACAGTAATTGATTTAATTAACTTTTCTGCGGCAACAGATGATGACGAGATTCCTCAGGAACTGCTGCTCGGAAAACACCAGCTCTCGGAGTTAAGCAGTGAATCAGCCAAAATAAAGGCCATGGGCATCATGCATAAGGTGGGTACAGGATTGCCTCTGTCAACAGGAGAGACTGTCAACAAGAAGGACCAGTTTTAAGAGACAGGAGACATCATAAATACCAAAGCAGGTTTTTGTTTACCTCATCTTTTAATGCTAACTGCTTTTATCCTTAGATTCCATCTGATAAGATGGTGAAAGTCCAGAGTATTTTGGAAAAAAACATTCAGGATGGTGCGAAGCTCTCCACCCTCATGAATCATGTAAGTATCATTGTAGTTTCTACTGGCAGAATGGCTTTGCCGTCAAATCTCTCTGACAGCTTCCCTGTCCTTGTGATTTCAGGGCAACGACAGGGACGACGAGGAACGTTTGTGGCGTGACCTCATCATGGAACGTGTCACCAAATCTGCTGATGCTTGTCTGACGGCTCTTAACGTCATGACCTCAGCACGAATGCCGAAGGCCGTTTACATTGAGGATGTTATTGAGAGGGTCGTGCAGTACGCCAAGTTCCATCTACAGAATACGCTGTACCCACAGTATGACCCCGTCTACAGGGTGAACCCTCATGGCGGTCAGTGCTACACCTCGACAGTGTCCTAACCTAAAATATCCTTTCTATTCCATCCTAACTTCAGTTTTTGTCCTTATCAGGCAGGGCCGCAAATTATTGTACAACAAGATGCCTTGTCTGTTGCTTAGTTTATATATTTTTTTTATCTCGTCAAACTGTGTAGACCCACCTACTGTGAAATTAATTGGTCAAAATACTTTTCCATTAAATATGTTCTGATTGGCTGATTATCATATTGCTTTCATTGTGGACGGAAAAATTGCTTGATGCTGGAAACTTTACTGATTAGGACAAGATAGATGTGTATTGATATACCATCGAGGGTTGTGAAATTAGTTTTCCTGTATACATACAAATTTCTGTATCTTCCGGCCTGAACTATGACCTGCGTGAAGTGTGTTAATCTGAGGAATGCTACTTCAGACTTCAGCGTGCCATTTCAGCATTAAGTTCTCTTTCGCACTTGAATGGACAAAAATACACACAATTGCCAAAATTCCCGTTTTATCAAGTATCCTCGTAAGCACAGCCTTAAATTAATCAAAAAGTCAAAGCAGCCTAACAAACCTGCTGCTGTCAGTGTCATTAAAGGGTTAGTTCACCCAAAAATTTAAATAATGTAATTTATTACTCGCCCTCATGCCGTTCCACACCCGTAAGATCTCTGTTCATCTTCGGAACACAAATGAAGATATTTTTGTTGAAATCCGAAGGCTCAGTGAGGCCTGCATAGGCATCAATGTAATTTGCACTCTCAAGATCCATTAATGTACTAAAAACATATTTAAATCAGTCCATGTGAGTACAGTGGTATAATATTAATATTATAAGGCAACGAGAATATTTTTTGTGCGTCAAAAAAAACACTGCTTCATGAAGCTTCGGAGCGGAAACGAATCAGCGAGTCGATTTAGTGGTTTGGAGCGCCAAAGTCACGTGATTTCAGCAGTTTGGCGGTTTGACACGCAATCCAAATCAGGATTCGACTCGCTGATTTGTTTCTACCTGAAAATTGTAAAGCATTGTTTACTAGGTTACATGGGTAAAAAAACAAAACAATGAATCAATAACTTTTTTGTGCATTTTAGCAGAGCAGGAAAAAATCTGAACCGGCCTCACTTGGCCAGTAGAAAAACCCTTAGCGTTGAGGCCTGATATATTAAAAGCACAGCTAAATGTGACATTACAATGGCTTTATGTGAAGATTGTTCGCTTAAATTAAAAGATATATTTTTTAAAGCCTATTAAATGTTAATTTTGATAACTTTCAATTATACTGTAATGTTGAATGGCTATAATTAATGGCTAAAATTGAGGGGGGAAATATCCATTGCCGTATCACTACTGGTATCAGTGTAACTGGCCTTCATTCATAGTGCTTAGTAAAAAGATGCCATTAAACAAATATTTAAAATATACGTCTTTGTGGTTTCTATATTATTTTCGCTAAGTATTAAAATATAAAAATATATTAAAAACATGAATTAATCATGATTAATCACACCTAACATTACAGAAAAATTTGCTATTTATAAATTTTTTAAAAGGGTTATTCACCCAAAAAGATGACACTCGTTCATGTTCCAAACACAAATTAAGTTTTTTTTATGAAATCTGACAGCTTTCTGTCCCTCCATTGACATTCTACGCAACTACTACTTTCAAGCCCCAGTAAGATAGTAAAGACATCATTAAAGAAATCCAGGTGACCCAAGTGGTTTAACCTCAATTTTATGAAGCAACGCGAGTGCTTTGTTTGCACAAAAAAACATAATTTACCACGTTATTTACAAAATATGAATCTCCAATGCGTGTTCACATATCTGCTCTCATGTCAACACAACAACACGCATGCGTTGTGGTGCTTTTGTGAACTTTTCTAAATTATACTTATTAATTTATACAATTCCATTCTTGCTCCATTTCAGGTGGAACACTAAGCTCAAAAGCTAAGCGAGCAAAGTGCTCAACGCACAAGCAGAGAGTTACTGTCATGCTCTACAACAAAGTTTGTGATGTTATCAGTAACCTGTCTGAACTCCTGGAGATTCAGTTGTTGACTGACACGACCATCCTTCAGGTGAGAGTCTGATTCATGACTGCTGCTTCTTCTGGACAACATCCTCTTGTTCTGTCCCATGATATTACGAAGACAAACATTTCATGCACCAATTAATTGAGCAGAATAAGACGAGATAGATGCATTTAGAATATAGTTGTAGTCAATTTCCATATCACACTGACTCCAAAATGAACTTTTCCATTAGCAAAATTATGAAATCTGCACTTGTATCTCGCTCCATACAGATTTCATCTCTGGGTATCACTCCATTCTTTGTTGAGAATGTGAGTGAACTGCAGCTTTGTGCCATTAAACTAGTGACGGCTGTAAGTACCAGTGCAGGTCTGATTTCTTTATACTATGCTTTCCTGTGCTAACTGTGTCTAACACTGTTATGTTGTGCGATTCCCAGGTGTTCTCTAGATACGAGAAGCACAGGCAGCTGATCCTAGAGGAGATCTTCACCTCTCTCGCCAGACTGCCAACCAGCAAGAGAAACTTAAGAAATTTCAGGTATCTGCTGCAGTCCAGTCTACCAGTATGGGCGTGTTTTCAGCATGTGTATTGACTATATATTGACTATATTGTGTGTTCAGACTGAACAGCAGTGACGTGGATGGGGAGCCCATGTACATTCAAATGGTGACGGCGCTGGTTCTGCAGCTCATTCAGTGTGTGGTCCATCTACCTTCTGATAAGGACTCGGATGATGATAATGACAGAAAGGTAACAGCAGATCTTAACATTTTGCTCTTAACATGGCACTTTCTTTAATGGGGCCATAACATGGGATCAAAATTGTATTGCTGTTTTGACATACCCTGATGTTCACCAAAGGTTCAGTACAGAACGAATCGGCACCCATAAACCCTGGTCCGGCTTGTGTTTCCACCGGCAACAGTACGCTTATGATAGGCATGGTGTTGCGATCAACATCATTCTCGCATGAAGAAGAAAGTGACATAGTAAACAACATGGATGACATACAGCAGATCTTGTTCTTGCTTCTCGCATGTGGCTGTTGTCACACAAAGAAGACATGCTTTGTTTGAGCCAAGGCTGCTGGCTGCAAGGAAAAACACAGCCGAAAATGTATGCACAAGTGACGATTCTCTGTCAACCAATCAACGTTTCTGCAGTGAGTCTAGCTCCACCGGACTACTGTGCTAGGTACCCCAATGGAAGGGTGCCAAAAAAAGTGGTACAATACAGAATTAGGGTACCATTCACAACTTCTGATAATGGAAACGGCAAAAATTGCGTACTGTACTGAACTGTACTGCTCTGAGCCAATACTATTAGCAAATGCCAAAATGTTTGGATTATATATTTATCAATATATAATCAAAAATACAGAATGTAATGTGAAATATTATTACGATAAAAAAAAGGATTCTATTTTAATATATTTTAAAATGTAATTTATTCCTGTGATGTCATCTGAATTTTCAGCATTATTACTCAGCAGTCTTCAGTGTCACTTGATCCTTCAGAAATCATTCTAATATGTTGATTTGTAGCTCAAGAAACATTTATTATTATAAATATTGAAAATAGTTGCTGGTAAAAGATGTGATGCATATTTTTCAGGATTCTTTAAATAGACAGTTCAAAAGAACAGCATTTAGAATTTTTTTTTATAAAATCACTTGATCAATTTCATTCATCCTTGCTGAATAAAAGTATTCATTTCTTTCAAAAAATCTGACCCCAATTATTTAGACAATCAGAGCAGAGGTAATTTACATATTTAACCATGTCATTTTTTTATTGACTGAGGTATTAAAGTTACAGTAGCAAGAACATATATATTATATACAAAATATACATATTTTTGGGGGCATTTCTGGTTTTTGGTTTGTAGTTCTTGGCTAAATAGCTACTTGCTGAAATAACTGTCACGTGTTATATGTGATTGTTAGTCTCTTTGGTAAGAAAGTGCTTTCCAAGAATGTTTGATATTTGTACCTTTTAGGCATATTTTATACAGTTATTACATTTAATTTCTTTTTTTCAGGTTGATCAGGATGTACTGATCACAAACTCGTATGAGACTGCAATGAGGACAGCCCAAAACTTCCTCTCCGTTTTCCTCAAAAAGTAAGAAAAGCCACCAACATTATTCCAGCGACACACCTCAACCCATTTATATTGGGTAAAAAAATGTAAATTTATATTTAAACATTGTCATTCTAGAATCAGTAAAGTATGTGTTTTTGTCTACATAACGTGGCTTTAAGCTGAGTATGGTACAGTATTTCAGGAAACACCTGTTTTGCTCTCATTTGATGCTTTTTAGGAGGAGATGCTTGTCAGGACAAGCAGCATCTCTAAATTAATTAAAAAAAGTGTCATAGTTTTTACTTTGTGATTGTTTTAAAGTAATCTATTTTTATTTATTTATTATTTATCTATTTTTATTTAATTTGCTTTATAGATTCTGTCTGACATTTATTTTATTTTTTTAATTGTATTGTTTATTTGACGGACAGTACTGAATATTTGCCCCATGTTGCAGCAGATGCTCTATTAGCTACATAATGGATTTTTTTCATGAAGATATTTTAAGAAATGTTGAGATTAAGTTTAATTTGTCTTTTTTATGTTTAAGGTGTGGTAGTAAGCAAGGTGAGGATGACTACAGGCCACTCTTTGAGAACTTTGTTCAGGATCTACTGTCCACAGTGAATAAACCTGATTGGCCAGCTGCAGAGCTACTGCTCAGCCTTCTGGGAAGACTTCTGGTGAGTTTCAGATTGATATTTCAGAGGTAGAATGTAACAGCCTTTGGCAGTTGCAATTTGTTCAGTTACATCACTTAAACTCACATGAAGTCCTGGTTTCTCTTGGTAGGTTCACCAGTTCAGTAATAAGCAGACAGAAATGGCTCTGAGAGTGGCCTCTTTGGATTATCTGGGCACAGTGGCTGCACGTCTTCGCAAAGATGCTGTCACCAGCAAAATGGACCAGCGTTCCATCAACCGCATCCTCGGAGAGGTAAACAGCAGAGTCTGCCCATCTGTGCATCACATGGATGAATCCCTCCTGGTCTGAATGAAACTGATGTTGTTTTTTGCTTTACAGAGCTCAGGCAGTGACGAGATTCAGCAGTTGCAGAAGGCTTTGCTGAATTACCTGAACGAGAATGTGGAGACTGACCCGTCTCTATTGGTGAGAAAATGTAGACATTGCAAGCTAAAAAAAACTTCAGACTAGACTATTGTCCGAAACGACGTTTGAGTTACGATTCTTATCACACTTCTGATTTCATGGACGAATTTGGACGGGACTAACATCTCTGTGTTTGTTACAGAGGTGGGAGTTTTATACATGTGGGTGTTACAGAAAGTCCACTCCACTTATATTGGCACCCTTGGAAAATATGAGGAAAGGCGGGTGTACAAATAAATCTGCATGGTTTAACCTTTTGAGCTTTCATTCAAAAATTTCACCAAATTCTAACCTTTCATTTAAGTAAATTATTAAATAAATGTTTTTCTCTAGTTCACCTTGGCCACATTTATTGGCACCCAATTATTGCAAAATTATTTTCCCAAGATAACAGCTCAGTCTTCTTCTATAATGCCTGATGAGTTTGGAGAACACCTGAAAAGAGATCAGAGACCATTCTTTCATACAGAATCTGTCCAGATCCTTCAGATTCACAGATCCATGTTGGTGCTGCTTCTCTTCAGCTCACTCATATAGGGTTCAGGTCAGCGAACTGCGACAGCCATGGCAGAAGCATCATTTTGTGCTCAGTGACACATTTTTGTTTTGGTTTTGATGGGATTTTTGGATCATTGTCTTGGTGGAAGATCCAACCACGGTCCATTATAAGATTTCTAGCAGAAGTGGTCAGGTTTTGATTTTGTTTTAATCTGTTGTTATCTGCTAGAATCCATGATACCATATATCTGAACAAGATGTCCAGGACCTCCAACAAAAAAATAGGCCCACAACATTAAAGATCCAGCAGTATATTTAACTGTGGGCATAGGGTACTTTTAATTATTTTAAAAGCTCTTTTTTTTAGTTTCACCTGACCATAGAATACAGTTCCAGTCGTGTCTAACAACTGAATATGCTAGAGTTTGTTTTTGGAGGAGTGAGGAGTATTTTTCTTGAAACCCTCCCAAACAACTTGTGGTGATGTAGGGAGTTGTTGTTCAAACTATCCTCTTCACCATGCTTTAGGACGATATAGACACACATCCTCTTCCAGACAGATTTGTAACATCTTTAGTTGATTGGAATGTAATTATTGCCCTGATGGTGGAAATGGGGATTTGCAAAGCCTTAGCTATTTTCTTGCAGACACTTTCTATTTTGTGAAGCTCAACAATCTTTTGCTGCACATCAGCATATTCTTTGGTTTTACTTGTTGTGATGAATGATTAAAGGAATTTGGCCTTTGTGTTTCCTCATATTTATACTTCTGTGGAACAGGAAGTCATGGCTGGACAATTTCATGTTCCTAGTAGTCACCCTGGTGTGCTAAAAAAATGTAAATATGAATGGGAATATACTTGAGATGTATTACTCATAAGAATTTCTAGGAGTGCCAATAATTGTGGCCAACATGCATTGGAGAAAAACATTTATTTCATAATGTGAGTTCCCACCTTCAATTGTTTTACTTCAACGAAAGGTTAGAATTGTGTGAATTTATTATTTTTTTTTAATGAAAGATCAAAAGAATAAAAAATGCAGATTTATTTTCACAGCCGCCTTTGCTCATATTTACCAGGCCAAAATTAGTGGAAGGGCACTGTAAGTGAGAAGAGAAATCTAGACACGTCTAAGTCGTTTTATTTTATTTTATTTTTCGTCTGAAAATGGTAGCTCAGGTAGGTCAAAAAACTAATGAGGAGAAACATTAGGATAATACAACTTCAGAAATATTCGCAATATCACAGATATTTTTATTAGGATGGGATTAGATTTCAAGGACCATTGAGTTAGCCGAAAAATGGTAGGTAATTTGCTCTGTGATGCCGACCAAATCTGCCATATCTGTGTTTTTCTCACACAACCTCAGTAAAAATTCCAAAGTACACCTGTGAAACACAAATTTCTCTGACATCCTCTGGGAAAACTAGTCCCTCTGGTGGTTTTAATGTTGTGATGTTTTCATCTCCAACAGTTTGCACGGAAGTTCTACATCGCGCAGTGGTTCAGGGATACCAGCACTGAGACGGAGAAAGCCATGAAATCACAGAGGGACGACGATTCGTCCGATGGGCCTCACCATGCCAAGGATGTCGAAAGCACTAGTGAGATCTTACAGAAAGCTGAAGCGCGCAAGAAGTTCCTTCGGTCTGTTATCAGGACCACGGCATCGAAATTCAGCTCACTGAGGTACAAACAGCAGTGATTTTTACCATGACAACAACTTTCTTAAGGAGGAGCTATTATGCTTTTTTTTTACATTTTCAACTTTCCTTTAGTGTGTAATGTTTTTGCACTGTTTTTACAATGCTGTTTTTAGCATGAAAAAGGTCTGCAAAATTACAAAGCACAAATTCAACTCCAAAAGCAGTTTATCTGTTTATAGTTTCTGAACTCCCTCAAACACCTTGATTATAGTCTTGAGTTTTCTTCTGGAAACGTACATGTCACAATATTCCTCATTTAAATACATGCATACACAAAATAAAGGGGTGAGTTGGGTTAGTGTGTTAAAACTTGCAGTTATGGTAAGGGGTGTGACATTTCTAAAACGCACTCAAAGCAATTGACCTATCACAACACACTGGTCCAACCAATCAGAGCACGTTGCACCATTTGGAAGGAGTGGCTTCATAGAGACCGGAAATAAATAGAGCATTACTGACAGACTGGGAAGAGGAGTGCTGCAACAATTTTTTTTGAACATTCAAACATGAAAACCTATTCTAACTAGATCCTAAAAACAAAATAAAGACTTTGAGGCATAATAGGTCCTCTTTAAATAGCCAGTTGTTAAACTTGTTTTGAAGTGTTTTGAAACCTGCTATGTGTTTTTCTAGAGTCAACTCGGATACAGTGGACTATGAGGACTCGTGTCTTATCGTGCGATATCTGGCCTCCATGAGGCCGTTTGCACAGAGCTTTGATATTTATCTTACACAGGTTAGAGGTCACCACATCTCTCAGTATTTCTCATTGTATTTGCATCTCAATAACATGTCTCCACATTTGTGTCTGCAGATCTTGAGAGTTCTTGGTGAAAGTGCCATAGCAGTGAGAACTAAAGCGATGAAGTGTCTTTCTGAAGTGGTTGCAGTGGATCCGAGCATTCTGGCGCGGGTGGGTGCATTTATTAAATTTTTTTTTACTTTTAACTTTTGGAAAAATCTAAAGCTTTTTAATGTTCTCATGTGCAATTTTTTTTTTAATGCTCTTGTTTGCAGTCGGACATGCAGCGGGGAGTTCATGGCCGACTGATGGATAATTCCACCAGTGTGAGAGAGGCTGCGGTTGAGCTGCTGGGGCGCTTCGTACTGAGTCGACCCCAGCTAACTGAACAGTATTACGACATGCTGATCGAGCGCATCCTGGTTTGTGCTTTTTCTTTGCACATATACACTTCAGTATTTTACAGACATATTTTGTTTAATGACTGGAAAAATATTTATTTGACTTTTGACCCTAACAGATTTTCTTAATAGCTAGTTTAAAGGGTTACTTCAGTGATTTAGCATTAAGCTTTGTATCAGTAGAAACCCGGTAGTATATTCGAATTATGGTACTTTCGCCCCTCATGTCCCCCTGAGACGAGAGAATTATGCATTTTATTTCTGGAAAAAAT